>NC_090249.1:63435968-63580968 GCF_037325665.1 Littorina saxatilis | reverse complement strand
TTGTGTATGCGTGTGTGTTTGTGTCAGTGTGTGTGTGCGAGCGTGCGTGTGTGCGTACGTGCGTGCGTGAACGTGTGTGTGTGTTGTGTGTGTGTGTGTGTGTGTGTGTGTGTGTGTGTGTGCGTGTGTGTGTGTGTGTGTGTGTGTGCGTGTGTGTGCGAGTTCACAATTATTCGTACACCCGTCGTCTTAATACAATAATAATCGGATCTGAGGATCCACGTTTTATTAAAAACTCAATCATCTTAGCAAAAGCAATGAAATCTGTCAGTCGGCTAATTTGAGTCCAGAAGTGTCTCTGATCTTGCATGCACAACACAAAAGACCAGTTTTCTAAACAGGACAAAGCAGTTAGTTCCTGGTTCGACAGTGACGTTCACACCATGCACACAGTCCCTGTTTTCGCGATGGCCGTACGGTGCGTCTTTTAACATGATGGCGACACCGTCAAGTGGAGAGAGCGCTGCAATGATCCAGATGACAAGGATTTGCATATGAAGTATTCCTGACTCATGAACACAAACAGGAAACGCTATGCATGCCGGGACAGAAATAATGCAAAGCACCAAACAGCCACCCGAGACGGTCACGGTGCGAGGCCCCGACAAATGGTCCATTAATCGCCCACAAAACGACCACAAATGGTGATCGCTTCTTATCAGCGTGTCGTGGTCTGGGATAGGGTTAGGGTTAGGGTTAGGGTTAGGGTTAGGGGAACAAATGTCTCCCCGCTGCGACAAGCTCGCTTGTGATTCTATAATTTCCGGAAGCACTTTCGCGTAGCCGCCCCCCCCCCCCCCCCCCCCAACACACAGACACAGACACACACAGACACAGACACAGACACACAGACACACAGACAGACACACAGACACAGACACACACACACACACTCACACACACACACACACACACACACACACACACACACACACACACACACACACACACACACTCATGTCGACATGCGTTATGTGAAAATGTGCTCACAATTAAAGAAAATAGATTTAGTAGGTACTACGTTCGCATACTTTGCGGAGACGAGCTTGACCCGTTTTAGTCTTCGGGTATGGCTAGCCAAGACTACCTTCATGTAGTCTAGGTGATGACTGGTTTTTGGCTCACGTAAGTGTAGCCTATGCGATGATAAACTTTGTCTGTCTGTGCGTGCGTGCGTGCGTGCGTGCGTGTGTGTGTGATAGAAACTTTAACATTTCCGAGTCTATGGATAAAGCTCGCATAAGAAGATTACGTCTCGGTCAAAAGTGTTTGACGTGTGTGATAGAAACTATTTGAAGACGTCACATTATGACGTAAGAGGGTTGGACGTCACGCAAAGGAATTACTGAAAGTCTCGGTCATTGTTATTGTGAGCGGGCCGAGACTAATTGGCAGATCCAGGGTCTCCCTTTCTTGCACAGTTTCACCTATGCTTACTGTGTGTGTGTGTGTGTGTGTGTGTGTGTGTGTGTGTGTGTGTGTGTGTGTGTGTGTGTGTGTGTGTGTGTGTGTGTGTGTGTATGTGTGACAGAGTGATTGAGTTTGTGTTACTGTGTGTCGATTTCTTACGTGAGCCTTGAAGGCTTCGCCTCTTGTTAGTGTTGAACTTTTACTTATTATATTACTTTTAGGCCCACGGATTGACTGAATGTTTTATAATGCTTCACGCCATTTGTAAATTGTCATCATTTTTCTATTTCTTTTGGTCTATTTGACCAATTTTAGCTGTACGTTAACAGTTAAAATGTGGACGGGCGCAAGACCAAGCGCGCACGGAAAAGATCCTGTGATCCATGTCAGAGTTCGGTGGGTTATAGAAACACGAAAATACCCAGCATGCCTCCCCCGAAATCGGCGTATGCTGCCTGATTGGCGGGGTAAAAACAGTCATACACGTAAAACTCCACTCGTGCTAAAAACATGAGTGAACGTGGGAGTCTAAGCCCATGAACGAAGAAGAAGAAGAAGAAGAAGAAGAAGAAGTTAAACTGTCACGATTATCTCGGTACTGAAAGCTCCGTCAATTCAGCAGTAATTGCTCGTTTCGCTTTCAAGAGGACTTTGTTATCTTTTGCTGTTGGAAATGGATCCTTTGCCCTTCTGCCCAAAGTCCGTGCATTCCTGCACACGCCTTCTTCTGGCATTTTTGTGTGTTGGCCATGTAACAGTGTTCGTTCTCAAGCCAAATTGAATGTGCACCAAGTATCCCGGATTGTTTCTCGTTATCAAACTTGTCCAGCTCAAAACTTTTGGCGGAAAACAAGCAAGCACAGAGAGAGAGAGAAAGAAAGAGAGAGAGAGAGAGAGAGAGAGAGAGAGAGAGAGAGAGAGAGAGAGAGAGAGAGAGAGAGAGAGAGAGAGAGAGAAGGGAGAAACACACACACACACACACACACACACACACACACACACACACATACACACACACACACACGCACCCACACACACACACACACACACACACACACACACACACACACACACACACACACACACACACACACACACACACACACACACACACACACACGTGCACACACAGAGCGAAATCAAGTTGTGTAAATGGCGGCAGAGGCAGAGGAAGACAAATGTGGGTAAATAAAACGGCGGGCCCAATCCCGGGCTGGGAGGCTGCGGGGCATGCTGGGAGAGTGAATAATATCAGATCAATACGACTTGCCCGCTACGCTCGCCAATCAAAAAATCAATTTTCTCGTTTCTCCCTTGCCACCCTTTTCTGGCACCTCCCCTCCCCCTCGCCCCCCTCGCCCCCACCACGCCCCCCCTCGCCCCCACCACGCCCCCCCTCGCCCCCACCACGCCCCCTGCTGTCTTTGAATGTACCTAGGTATGCGTGCTATGTGTAGGTGACCGACTATACACTGAGCACAAAAAGTTAGAGATATTTTTTCAGTGGTATACCCCAGATGTTAAACAGCAGCTTTTTGGTCAGAAATATACGTGTATTTGAAGATCAGTCTTTCTTCTGCTCAAAAATGTGTTTCTGGAATCTGAGCAATATTTGGGTATGACGTCACTGGTCCGTGACCACGCCTACCCTCAAAAATGGCGTTTTTTGACGGCATGATTCACTTTCAACCGTCGAAACAATGACTTAAACTAAATGATATTTTACATTTTGTACATCCGAAAGTTTATTTGGTGTCTTACCTAACAGTTCATACACATTTCGTTCAAATCCGTCGCGCAGTCAGGCTGATCCAGCGTGTAAAGGAGAGCGACCACAATCCTCAAAAACAGCAACAAATCCAGGGTTTCTGTGATGTTTTTGCTGGGTAGCCGCAGTTGATATGCAATAAATGTAAAACTACAAAAGGCCGTAGGCCTGAGGGATTCCATTTACAAATCACAGGTGAGACAATTTAGGCACACCCCGACATGTTGAAAGCAGCAGGTCGATATTGTAATTGTAAATCTATCCATTCAAAGGATCTTTCTTTTTGGATGTGAAGTGGCACCTCAATTCATCAATTTTATTCATGACTTGTCACGTACTTACCATCGCCTTCGGTGAAAGTATAGTCCCATGGAATTACGATGTGCTTAGCACATTATAATTCGCTTGAGGTTATTATGTGCTTTTCTATATTTTACAGACTGACTTTTCCATGGCTTGTTCCTTTTGAGAAGTCTGCAAAGGCCGAATCACAAAGTGACGTTCTCGCTAGAACAATACACCAGTTAACAGTTTCGGCACTTACATGGTACAAAGAAGGAAAACTCACGTGATACCCAAAGCGATTCTGGTTGGACGAGAAATTTCGGTCGAGCAACCGCTGCATCGTCTGCTCAACGTGATGGTAGCAATTGAACGGGACGGTGTGTTTTCCTCTACGTTATAACAAAAACCTCACGTTACATCCAAATTAGCGATGGCGTCAACATGCTGTGTTATTGGTTGCAGTAATGGGAGTAACCGACTTAAAAAATGGTGGTCGGAAGATTGCAAAATTCATTACGTGCCTCGACGGTCGTTAGTGTGTGGTTGCGAATCACCATTCAGGTGGGCATTTGTTATCGTCTGTGTGTCGTGTTTTGACAAACTTTTAGTACGACTGATGTGAGCCGAATTTATTGGGGAAAGTTCAATGAATGCAAAAAGGTATGCCAAATAGTAGTTTGTCATGTTTCCTTTGCGTTGGGTTGTGGTGAAATACACAGCGGTTATCTGTTTGCGAGTTGCCTGGAACACGGTTTTTTAATAACATCTCTCGATCTTCACATATTTTGTCATGTGAATAAGAACAGAACAAGTTCGTCAAACATATTTCTTATTTTATCTGCATTGAATGAATTTACAACGTCCTTCTTGTTAATTGTTTATTCATAAAGACCACTTGTACTGAAGAAAATGTTTCCCCCTTTCAACGGGTGGAGTAGTGCGCCGGAGTAGTGTCCCTTGCGTAGAAACGTGGGCGAATAACACGATCTGCGCATGCGGTGAAATCAACCGGAAAAGGAAAAAGACATAAACATGCCGAAAAACGATGTGCGCATCACCCGGAACTCGCAATAAGAGAAGTGCGCATGTGCGAGATCTAAAATGGCCGCGGAACTGTTAACTGGTGTATTCGTCATTCATTATAACATGACGTCACATCCTTTTCATGTCTCGGTCACCAAATTGCGTACATGCTGTCTTCCATTTCCCTTGATTTGTCTATCGTTCGTGCGCATGACCAACCGGCTGGCAGAAACTATTGCAGTCATGGCGACACGTGAAACACATGACTTGTATTGATACGCTTGCCAGGAAGTGTACATTGAGGCAGATCCATTTGGAGGTGAGACACGCTGATTGCCTGACCGCTGAGTGATTGCATTGACCAATCAAAATGTCGAATTAACAAAGAAGGATTTACAATAACACATGTGCACAAAATGAACACACACACACACCGCGCGAGAGAAAAAGACGTCAAAGACTTTTGACCGTGACGTAATCTTTTTATGACGCTATATTTCTCGTCAATGTGTGACGCGTTCGGCTGTTCTATGAGACTGCCTGGCTGGCTGTGGCTCCGCGAATTCCCCCCGCCGCCAAGTAGTTTTTTTGTGGTTTATTTGGCATTTAGGTCCCAGGTAACATTATGAAGTTTTAATACGATCAATCGGACCTATTATCAAGTTAGTGTATCAACTTTTGAACGAACTGCGCCCAGTAGTTTCCCAGCAATAAGCTGTTAAGTCGAGACACACACACACACACACACACACACACACACACACACACACACACACACACACACACACAGACAGACAATTAAAGTCTGCTGGACCCTTGTACTAGCGTACTCGGGGATAAAAAACGCTGGCGCTGGACCCGAGTACTCTTCAGACTGGCTCGCTCCCCCAGTATGAAAGTTTTTGTCTTGTGCACGTGGATTTAAAAAATAAAAATAAAAATTTATTTATTTTGCACAATTAAAAAAATTATTAGAGTAAAATAAAACATTAAAACGTTCATAATAAACAATAGTAAACAAGAATTTATAAAAATAAAAAAAACCCAATAGACCGCCCATGCCGGGAATCGAACCCGGGTCACTTGGATTTAAAAAAAAAAAAAAAAAAAAATTATTTTACACAATTAAAAAAATTATTAGAGTGAAATAAAACATTTCTTTCTTTATTTGGTGTTTAACGTCGTTTTCAACCACGAAGGTTATATCGCGACGAGGGAAAGGGGGAGATGGGATAGGGGAAAGGGGGGAGATGGGATAGAGCCACTTGTTAAGACTGTTTCTTGTTCACAAAAGCACTAATCAAAAAATTGCTCCAGGGGCTTGCAACGTAGTACAATATATGACCTTACTGGGAGAATGCAAGTTTCCAGTACAAAGGACTAAACATTTCTTACATACTGCTTGACTAAAATCTTTACAAACATTGACTATATTCTATACAAGAACCACTTAACAAGGGTTAAAGGAGAAACAGAATCCGTTAGTCGCCTCATACGACATGCGGGGTGCAGAGAAATAAGGATGTGGAAAAGAAGACTTTTGGTAAGTGAAATAAAGGTGATGGATCCAGTCAGGTAGAAATAAGACAACAAGAAAAGAATTGGAAAACTGCAGGGAATAGTAGGGAGAGTTTTCTTGGAAGGAAATATAGGTGAAAGGACTGGTAAGGCAGAAATAAGACAAAAGAAGAGAAGAAACAGAACCGTTAGTCGCCTCTTACGACATGCTGGGTAGCATCGGGAAAATTCTTTCTAGTCCCAACCAATATGGGACTCCCCCTAACCCGCGGGGGGTAATAAAACATTAAAACGTTCATAATAAACAATAGTAAACGAGAATTTAAAAAAAAAATAAAAAGACCGCCCATGCCGGGAATCGATCCCGGATCACTTTGGCCATAGACTCTCTCGTGCTCTCTGTCTCTCTTTCACCGAGACCAAACCCTGCATTGTAATTTCTTTGCCGAGACCATATTTTCTCCACCCGTTGTCTGGCTTGCACTGAAATCATGCTTTTCTCGTCACTGCGTGACGTGTTCGCCGCCCAAGTCTGCCCTTTAGTTCAAAACTCCCACAGTTAAGAGTGGTGTTTGTGATTTATTTGGCATTTAGGTCCCAGGTAACATTATGAAGTTTTAATACGATCAATCGGACCTATTATCAAGTTAGTGTATCAACTTTTGAACGAACTGCGCCCAGTAGTTTCCCAGCAATAAGCTGTTAAGTCGAGACAGACAGACAGACAGACAGACAGACACACACACACACACACACAGACAGACAGACACACAACTAAAGTCTGCTGGACCCTCCTACTGCGTACTCGGGGATAAAAAGTACAATCTCACTCCACTGGACTGTTCTATTTGTAAACGATGACGTCTGCAAAACTCATATCAAGGTGGCTTAGTGATCAGGACACACACTTTCCAATATCAAGGTTAATTGCACAAAGCTCATCGATTGAAACCTTTTTCCTTTATATAAGATCTGGTGTTAGGTGTGTTGTTTTTGAAATTTGTCTTTGGCACGGTGTTATGGTGTGCAAGCGCGTGAGTTTATGCATCTGTCTGTCTGTGACTACGTGTGTGTTTGTATGTGTGCATGATAAAAAAATAATCCGAAGAGCTCCAAATAATTATACTTTTTGAGTTTGTGTGACTGTTCCCGTAGCTTGATGTTCACGATTTACGAATTAAGGGACAACCAAAAAGGCGTTCTCTCTGTGTCATAACGGACAGATAACGGTTCTCTGTATAGAAGGCCGTTATGACCTCGAGACAATGCTCTTACAGATTCTTAAAAACCCGGCGATGTCCATCTCCACAGCTCCATTTCGTAGCATTCCAACTGTCTGATTCGTCACAGCAAATGCCAGATTGTGTCTCGCCGCTATCAAGACGACGATGAGAAAAACACAGTGTTGCCTCCATCTGACGTCATATTTTTGGAATTATATGACGTCATGTCTGCATTCTTCTGTCTTTTTTGATACTTTGTCTTTTTTTTTTACTTCTTTCTTTTAATACAGCACAGCTGTGTTCAAAACACGTGAACAGTTCTTTTCTGCTACTGCTACTGAGCAAGTTGTTCGCATCATCCGTGAAGACTATACGCATCCTATCGGAGAACGGGAAACAAAATTATAGAAAAAGTCCTTAAAAAAAGTTGCGCGAAAGACACCAGAGACAGTATTTTTCGCCTCTTTTCAAACGATCATAACATTTGAGCCCGTGAAAGAATGTTTCTGAAACTTGGCACACATGTAATGGCACCATTCTGTGCAAAGTGTACAAAGTTGAGTGCATGTCACATTTGTTTCTTGGACGTTACAAACGTTTACACATTTTAACGGAAAACCGTTACAACGTCCAATCTCGGATTCTGTTTGCTCTAAGTACTGCAACATATACAGATGAGGGTCTTTTTCATCGTTCTGTGAAATGTGGAGAGGCTGCTATTTGTAGTTTTAGATTTATTGCATATCAACTGCGGCTACTCAGCAAAAACACCATAAAAACCCTGGATTTTTTGCCAAATGTTTTAACGTAGAGGGGGGAATCGAGACGAGGGTCGTGGTGTATGTGTGTGTGTCTCTGTGTGTGTGTGTGTAGAGCGATTCAGAGAAAACTACTGGATCGATCTTCATGAAACTTGACATGAGAGATCCTGAGTATGGTACCTCCAAACGTTTTTTTCATTTTTGCGCGGCGGATTTGAACGAAATCTGTATGACTTGTTAGGTAAGACACCAACTAATCTTTTTGGTGTAAAAAATGCAAAATATCATTGTTTCGACGGTTGAAAGTGAATCATGCCGTCAAAAAACGCAATTTTAGAGGGTAGGCGTGGTCACGGACCTGTGACGTCATACCCAAATATTGCTCAGATTCCAGAAACACATTTTTGAGCAGAAGAAAGACTGATCTTCAAATACACGTATATTTCTGACCAAAAAAGCTGCTGTTTAAACATCTGGGGTATACCATTGAAAAAATATCCTTAACTTTTTGATGTATACATATATGTGCAAACCTTCTCACTTTTACCAGTTCCAAAATGCCGTCATTAACTTTTCTTTGGTAAAAAAAAGAAGGTCGCGTTTTTGCAAGTACCGTAGTTTTCTTCCCATTGGCATTTATCTGTGTGTGTGCATGTGTGTGTGTAGTGTGTGTGTGTGTGTGTGTGTGTGTGTGTGTGTGTGTGTGTGTATGTGTGTGTGTGTGTGTATGTGTATGTGTGCATGTGTGTGTGTGTGTGTATGTATGTGTGTGTGTGTGTATGTGTGTGTATGTGTGTGTGTGTGTGTGTGTGTGTGTGTGTGTGTGTGTGTGTGTGTGTGTGTATCTGTATGAGAATGTAGGTGACCTACTGTGTGTGTCCCCGTACTGTTTCCAGGTTTATGCCATTGTCATTTTTGTCGGTCAAGGTTCACATGCGAATATTCACACAGACGTAATACGTATGTACAATACTGAACAAACGGACGAACGGACGGACAAACGGACTTTGTGAATGCAAAGACCGAGAGACAAACAAACAGACAGATAGACGGACGGTATAAAGATAGACACAGACACAGATGGCGAGGATACATGCACACATAGACACAGAATGTCTTGTACGTACACACAAACACACAAAACAACAACAACAACAGATCATCCCGATTCTCCATTTGGTTGCTTTAACTCCCCCCCCCCCCCTATCCGTCCCCTCACCCAACACCTGCCCCCGCCCCCCCCCCCCCCCCCCCCCACACACACACCTCGCCATGGACTCGACTTGTCAGTAGGGCGCACACTTGGTTTAAACTGGGGGTGGGGGGGGGGGGGGGGAGCAGCACTGTAATCGGGACCACCTCCCCCAACCCCCCTCTGTGCGAAGAGGCACAGTCGGCCGGCTGAAATCTTTTTCAGTAAATCCAATTTCCAGGAATTGCTGCATTTTACTCGTTCAACTGCAGTAGATGGAGTCTGTTGCTGGCCCATGACTGCTGCCACAGACCAGGTTGCACGGGAACGGGACAGAGTGAGATGACTGCTGCCACAGACCAGGTTACACGGGGACGGGACAGAGTGAGATGACTGTTGCCACAGACCAGGTTACACGGGGACGGGACAGAGTGAGATGACTGCTGCCACAGACCAGGTTGCACGGGGACGGGACAGAGTGAGATGACTGCTGCCACAGACCAGGTTGCACGGGGACGGGACAGAGTGAGATGACTGCTGCCACAGACCAGGTTACACGGGGACGGGACAGAGTGAGATGACTGCTGCCACAGACCAGGTTGCACGGGGACGGGGCAGAGTGAGATGACTGCTGCCACAGACTAGGTTGCACGGGGACGGGACAGAGTGAGATGACTGCTGCCACAGACTAGGTTGCACGGGGACGGGACAGAGTGAGATGACTGCTGCCACAGACTAGGTTGCACGGGGACGGGACAGAGTGAGATGACTGCTGCCACAGACTAGGTTGCACGGGGACGGGACAGAGTGAGATGACTGCTGCCACAGACCAGGTTACACGGGGACGGGACAGAGTGAGATGACTGCTGCCACAGACTAGGTTACACGGGGACGGGACAGAGTGAGATGACTGCTGCCACAGACTAGGTTACACGGGGACGGGACAGAGTGAGATGACTGCTGCCACAGACTAGGTTACACGGGGACGGGACAGAGTGAGATGACTTCTGCCACAGACCAGGTTACACGGGGACGGGACAGAGTGAGATGACTGCTGCCACAGACCAGGTTACACGGGGACGGGACAGAGTGAGATGACTGCTGCCACACACCAGGTTGCACGGGGACGGGAAAGAGTGAGATGACTGCTGCCACAGACCAGGTTGCACGGGGACGGGACAGAGTGAGATGACTGCTGCCACAGACCAGGTTGCACGGGGACGCGACAGAGTGAGATGACTGCTGCCACAGACCAGGTTGCACGGGGACGGGACAGAGTGAGATGGCTGCTGCCACAGACCAGGTTGCACGGGGACGCGACAGAGTGAGATGACTGCTGCCACAGACCAGGTTGCACGGGGACGCGACAGAGTGAGATGACTGCTGCCACAGACCAGGTTACACGGGGACGGGACAGAGTGAGATGACTGCTGCCACAGACCAGGTTGCACGGGGACGGGACAGAGTGAGATGACTGCTGCCACAGACCAGGTTGCACGGGGACGGGGCAGAGTGAGATGACTGCTGCCACAGACTAGGTTACACGGGGACGGGACAGAGTGAGATGACTGCTGCCACAGACCAGGTTACACGGGGACGGGACAGAGTGAGATGACTGCTGCCACAGACTAGGTTACACGGGGACGGGACAGAGTGAGATGACTGCTGCCACAGACTAGGTTACACGGGGACGGGACAGAGTGAGATGACTGCTGCCACAGACCAGGTTGCACGGGGACGTGACAGAGTGAGATGACTGCTGCCACAGACCAGGTTGCACGGGGACGGGACAGAGTGAGATGACTGCTGCCACAGACTAGGTTACACGGGGACGGGACAGAGTGAGATGACTGCTGCCACAGACTAGGTTGCACGGGGACGGGACAGAGTGAGATGACTGCTGCCACAGACCAGGTTACACGGGGACGGGACAGAGTGAGATGACTGCTGCCACAGACTAGGTTGCACGGGGACGGGACAGAGTGAGATGACTGCTGCCACAGACCAGGTTGCACGGGGACAGAGTGAGATGACTGCTGCCACAGACTAGGTTACACGGGGACGGGAAAGAGTGAGATGACTGCTGCCACAGACTAGGTTACACGGGGACGGGAAAGAGTGAGATGACTGCTGCCACAGACTAGGTTACACGGGGACGGGACAGAGTGAGATGACTGCTGCCACAGACTAGGTTACACGGGGACGGGACAGAGTGAGATGACTGCTGCCACAGACCAGGTTGCACGGGGACGGGACAGAGTGAGATGACTGCTGCCACAGACCAGGTTGCACGGGGACGGGAAAGAGTGAGATGACTGCTGCCACAGACTAGGTTACACGGGGACGGGACAGAGTGAGATGACTGCTGCCACAGACCAGGTTGCACGGGGACGGGACAGAGTGAGATGACTGCTGCCACAGACCAGGTTGCACGGGGACGGGACAGAGTGAGATGACTGCTGCCACAGACTAGGTTACACGGGGACGCGACAGAGTGAGATGACTGCTGCCACAGACCAGGTTGCACGGGGACGGGACAGAGTGAGATGACTGCTGCCACAGACCAGGTTGCACGGGGACGGGAAAGAGTGAGATGACTGCTGCCACATACTAGGTTGCACGGGGGCGGGACAGAGTGAGATGACTGCTGCCCCAGACCAGGTTGCACGGGGACGGGACAGAGTGAGATGACTGCTGCCACAGACTAGGTTGCACGGGGACGGAAAAGAGTGAGATGACTGCTCCCACAGACCAGGTTGCACGGGGACGGGACAGAGTGAGATGACTGCTGCCACAGACCAGGTTGCACGGGGACGGGACATAGTGAGATGACTGCTGCCACAGACTAGGTTGCACGGGGACGGGAAAGAGTGAGATGACTGCTGCCACGGACGGGACAGAGTGAGATGACTGCTGCCACAGACCAGGTTGCACGGGGACGGGACAGAGTGAGATGACTGCTGCCACAGACTAGGTTGCACGGGGACGGGACAGAGTGAGATGACTGCTGCCACAGACCAGGTTACACGGGGACGGGACAGAGTGAGATGACTGCTGCCACAGACCAGGTTGCACGGGGACGCGACAGAGTGAGATGACTGCTGCCACAGACCAGGTTACACGGGGACGGGACAGAGTGAGATGACTGCTGCCACAGACTAGGTTACACGGGGACGGGACAGAGTGAGATGACTGCTGCCACAGACCAGGTTGCACGGGGACGGGACAGAGTGAGATGACTGCTGCCACAGACTAGGTTGCACGGGGACGGGAAAGAGTGAGATGACTGCTGCCACAGACCAGGTTGCACGGGGACAGAGTGAGATGACTGCTGCCACAGACTAGGTTACACGGGGACGGGAAAGAGTGAGGTGCCAGGTGGAAGTTCAACGCTTGTTGGCTCGCTGTCTGCAAACTCTACCAAATTTTGTTTGTTTGTTTGTTTGCTTAACGCCCAGCCGACCACGAAGGGCCATATCAGGGCGGTGCTGCTTTGACATATAACGTGCGCCACACACAAGACAGAAGTCGCAGCACAGGCTTCATGTCTCACCCACTCACATTATTCTGACACCGGACCAACCAGTCCCAGCACTAACCCCATAATGCCAGACGCCAGGCGGAGCAGCCATACACTAGATTGCCAATTTTAAGGTCTTAGGTATGACCCGGCCGGGGTTCGAACCCACGACCTCCCGATCACGGGGCGGACGCCTTACCACTAGGCCAACCGTGATCCCGGTCAACTCTACAAAATGCCTGCTTTTCTTTGTAGCTTTATTCAAATATAGGTCGATTCGATGTTAGTATTTCTCTCTGTCCATGTCCAAGTCTGTGTGTGTGTGCGCGTGCGCGTGTGTTTGTGTGTGTGTGTATGTGTGTATCAGTGACTGTGTGTGTGTGTGCGCGTGTGCGCGTGTGCGCGTGCGTGAGTTTGTGAGTGTGTGTGTGTGTACTAGTATGTATGTGTGAGTGTGTGTGTGCGTGTGTGTGTGTGTGTGTGTGTGTGTGTGTGTGTGTGTGTGTGTGTGTGTGTGTGTGTGTGTTTTTTGACGACACATTAATCTATTTCTCCACTTTAAGGTTTAACGACGGACGACCAATAGTAACCAATGGTAACTGAGTGTTGAATAGTTGCCTTTCATTAACTCCTAACAGGAAGTAACGATTGGAATTTGTTTTCCTTCTTTTCTTTGTTGTCTTTTTCAGTGCACGATTATATTGAACTGGAATGTGTGTGTGTGTGTGTGTGTGTGTGTGTGTGTGTGTGTGTGTGTGTGTATGTGTGTGTGTGTGTGTGTGTGTGTGTGTGTATGTGTGTGTGTGTGTGTGTGTGTGTGTGTGTGTGTGTGTGTTAGTGTGTGTTAGTTAGTGTTAGTGTGTGTGTGTGTGTGTGTGTGTGTGTGTGTTAGTGTGTGTGTGCGTTAGTGTTAGTGTGTGTGTGTGTGTGTGTGTGTGTGTTCGTGCATGAATGGGACTGTTTGAGTGTTGTGCACATTCACAAGTGTTTTCTATACAGACACGAAAAGGTCAACCAAGCGTGTAAAGCCGTGTGCACTGCTGTGTCATCAAAAGGTGCATAGATAGATATACAGCATTTCCAGCGCGCGCGCGCAAATACACACACACAAGCACACACACACACACACACACACACACACAGACGCAACCACACCCTCGCTCTCTCTCAGTCTCTTACACACTCACACTTTCGCACACACAGACCATTAACAAACAAGCAAACAAACAAACAAATAAAATAATTAAATAAATTAAATAAAAATAAAAACATTTAGAAAAACATCCAATAACCAACTTACCTTCCTGAAATCCAAGAAAATGCCAGCAGGAAGCAGCGCGAGTATATCCACACAAGCTCAATCCACGAGCACTGACTGTCGCACACTTTATCAGTCACCAGCACTGACTGTCGCACACTTTATCAGTCACCAGCACTGACTGTCGCACACTTTATCAGTCACCACTGACTGTCGCACACTTTATCAGTCACCAGCACTGACTGTCGCACACTTTATCAGTCACCACTGACTGTCGCACACTTTATCAGTCACCAGCACTGACTGTCGCACACTTTATCAGTCACCAGCACTGACTGTCGCACACTTTATCAGTCACCAGCACTGACTGTCGCACACTTTATCAGTCACCACTGACTGTCGCACACTTTATCAGTCACCAGCACTGACTGTCGCACACTTTATCAGTCACCAGCACACCATACACGCGTCGTTAATCCACAGCAAGCACTGAGCACAGCCAACACGTGACACGGGGCTGACACTAAAACAATAAGTGCACACACTGGCGAATCAACACAAGAAATCCCACGTCGTATTCCGTCTCCAGTAGAACAGTAGCGCCGTCACTGTGTAGTCTCTTGACCCGTGCAATCTTTCGTCTTACGTTATCTGTCGGTCACTTCTGGGCCGCTTTAACTGTTTAAGTCTCCCCCTCGCTCCCTGGTCTTACCCTGCACACAATGTCATACTCCGTGGTGAGGAACGCGGTGTCAGCATACATTCACTTCACCCACTCACTCGACTCTACACCACCCACCCCACCCCCCTTGAAAAACAAACCCTCCGTTATATATACAGTCTTCTTGCATAATTCATATGCCTTTCGCACTATATAGAATATAGTGTACATAGCGCGCACACAAACGCGCACACACCTACACACACACACACTCACGCACACGCACACACACACACACATGCACGCACACACACACATACATACACAAACACACACACACACTCACACTACACACACACACACACATGCACACATACTAACCCGCACACACACCTACGCTAGCCCCCCCCCCCCCCCCACACGTACACGCACGCACGCACGTACACGTACACACACACAAACACACACATGCACACCCACACGCACACACACACACGCACGCACACACACGCACACGCGCGCGCACACACACACACACACACGCACACACACGCACACGCACACGCACACGTACACACACACGCACACACACACAGAGACGGAGAGACAGCACAATTAAGTACAGTGCCAGTACCCTTGACAATGTGCCGAGTGTAGTTACACATGACTGTAGCACATGTTTTGTTCTCGGTAAGTTCTCGACTTTCTTGATTTGACGACCAACACGCGAGTTGCTGGGGTTTGAGGAAGGACTTTACTGCCCTTCAAACCACCCCGTCACTGCTGACGTCAGCAGGTCAAAGGTCGCCGCGAGTTGTACACGCAGCAAAGACTGACTACGTCACACAGATACTTCACTGACATGCTTTTTTTACGCCTGACAAACGTTACACCTGACAAACGTTACACCGCTTTTAACGTGAGCTTGTATCAGAGAAAGAGAAAGAGAGTTGACATTTCCTCGATGACTGTCGGAATAACGGGGCTATAACTAGCTAATTCATTGAAACGACACTAAAACTGTTGGCTACACATGGAGTGTGCATAAAGACAGCTGAGCCATGACGTTTGATGTAGCGTGGCAAGGCAGCAATCAAATCTGATTTGGAAATACATTAAATCGGTGGTGGGTGAGGTGCGTGTGTGGTGTGTAAGTGTATTTGGTATATCTTATTTTTCCTAGAGGAAGTCCCTCTAAGTTTGGCAGTCAACAAGCTGTTGGTCTCAGTAACAGCTCTTACACATCCTCTAAGTTTGGCAGTCAACAAGCTGTTGGTCTCAGTAACAACAGCTCTTACACATGTTTCATGCGGTTTGTGCGTGAAAAGACAAAGAAAAGTTAAGTGCAAGCTGTACCGCCTTATAGTGCAATCTTGTCAAGGCAAAGGGACCGGGTTATGTTTGGGAGCGAGACATGTGTTTATCTGACACACTAATCGCAAACCCCATACATTACTAGCATTGCTCCACTTTGATAGCCACCTCTTTGTTTTAGAGAACAAGTGAGTGTCAGCTGTTAGTTTTAGTATACTTCTGTCCCGAGCGGAACGTCTTGTTTTAGAGAACAAGTGAGTGTCAGCTGTTAGTTTTAGTATACTTCTGTCCCGAGCGGAACGTCTTGTTGAACCACAGATGAGTGCAGGATGTGACGTCAGACTAGACCACCCTCCCACTAAAAACATTCGCCACAAATCTCCCGCCAGGTCAAAATTTAAAACAAAATCAATGTTTTCCCATTCCTCGTTTGAAACTAATCCTTCCTCTCAAAACGTCTCGCAACTCCTTGACTGATCCCTGGTTTTTAGTGGCGATCTTTTGTGTCGTTTCAGGCCGACGTATTTACTCAATGTTTGATATCGCTCGACCCAACTTGTTTGTTTTCGTTTTTAAACAATCACTCTTAGATTTTTTTTCCTTGTTCTTCTTGCTCTCCTTGTTCTTCTTGCTCTCCTTGTTCTTCTTGCTCTTCTTGTTCTTCTTGCTCTCCTTGTTCTTCTTGCTCTCCTTGTTCTTCTTGCTCTCCTTGTTCTTCTTGCTCTCCTTGTTCTTCTTGCTCTCCTTGTTCTTCTTGTTCTTCTTGCTCTTCTTGTTCTTCTTGCTCTCCTTGTTCTTCTTGCTCTCCTTGTTCTTCTTGCTCTCCTTGTTCTTCTTGTTCTTCTTGTTCTTCTTGCTCTCCTTGTTCTTCTTGTTCTTCTTGCTCTTCTTGTTCTTCTTGCTCTCCTTGTTCTTCTTGCTCTCCTTGTTCTTCTTGCTCTCCTTGTTCTCCTTGTTCTTCTTGCTCTCCTTGTTCTTCTTGCTCTCCTTGTTCTTCTTGCTCTCCTTGTTCTTCTTGTTCTTCTTGCTCTCCTTGTTCTTCTTGCTCTCCTTGTTCTTCTTGTTCTTCTTGCTCTCCTTGTTCTTCTTGTTCTTCTTGCTCTCCTTGTTCTTCTTGCTCTCCTTGTTCTTCTTGCTCTCCTTGTTCTTCTTGTTCTTCTTGCTCTCCTTGTTCTTCTTGCTCTCCTTGTTCTTCTTGCTCTCCTTGTTCTTCTTGCTCTCCTTGTTCTTCTTGCTCTCCTTGTTCTTCTTGCTCTCCTTGTTCTTCTTGCTCTCCTTGTTCTTCTTGCTCTCCTTGTTCTTCTTGCTCTTCTTGTTCTTCTTGTTCTTCTTGCTCTTCTTGTTCTTCTTGTTCTTCTTGCTCTCCTTGTTCTTCTTGCTCTCCTTGTTCTTCGTGTTCTGCTTTGTTTGCTCTACTATTTTTATGTCTTGTTCTAGATCTCATTCTTCAAAAGTTGTACTTGTTGTTCTGTGACTTCCGACAGAGATGAAGTGTTACGCAGCCCCTCTTTGGATCGACCCGCGTTTCTCACTGCACACAACTCATCTGGCACGCAGTCACCCTGTCATGCTGCACACAACTCATCTGACACGCTGTCACCCTGTCATGCTGCACACAACTCATCTGGCACGCAGTCACCCTGTCACGCTGCACACAACTCATCTGGCACGCCGTCACCCTGTCACGCTGCACACAACTCATCTGGCACGCAGTCACCCTGTCACGCTGCACACAACTCATCTGGCACGCAGTCACCCTGTCACGCTGCACACAACTCATCTGGCACGCAGTCACCCTGTCACGCTGCACACAACTCATCTGGCACGCCGTCACCCTGTCACGCTGCACACAACTCATCTGGCACGCAGTCACCCTGTCACGCTGCACACAACTCATCTGGCACGCAGTCACCCTGTCACGCTGCACACAACTCATCTGGCACGCAGTCACCCTGTCACGCTGCACACAACTCATCTGGCACGCCGTCACCCTGTCATGCTGCACACAACTCATCTGGCACGCAGTCACCCTGTCACGCTGCACACAACTCATCTGGCACGCCGTCACCCTGTCACGCTGCACACAACTCATCTGGCACGCCGTCACCCTGTCACGCTGCACACAACTCATCTGGCACGCCGTCACCCTGTCACGCTGCACACAACTCATCTGGCACGCCGTCACCCTGTCACGCTGCACACAACTCATCTGGCACGCCGTCACCCTGTCACGCTGCACACAACTCATCTGGCACGCAGTCACCCTGTCACGCTGCACACAACTCATCTGGCACGCCGTCACCCTGTCACGCTGCACACAACTCATCTGGCACGCCGTCACCCTGTCACGCTGCACACAACTCATCTGGCACGCCGTCACCCTGTCACGCTGCACACAACTCATCTGGCACGCCGTCACCCTGTCACGCTGCACACAACTCATCTGGCACGCCGTCACCCGGTCACGCTGCACACAACTCATCTGGCACGCCGTCACCCTGTCACGCTGCACACAACTCATCTGGCACGCCGTCACCCTGTCACGCTGCACACAACTCATCTGGCACGCCGTCACCCTGTCACGCTGCACACAACTCATCTGGCACGCAGTCACCCTGTCACGCTGCACACAACTCATCTGGCACGCCGTCACCCTGTCATGCTGCACACAACTCATCTGGCACGCAGTCACCCTGTCATGCTGCACACAACTCATCTGGCACGCAGTCACCCTGTCACGCTGCACACAACTCATCTGGCACGCAGTCACCCTGTCACGCTGCACACAACTCATCTGGCACGCCACCCTGTCACGCTGCACACAACTCATCTGGCACGCCGTCACCCCGTCACGCTGCACACAACTCATCTGGCACGCCACCCTGTCATGCTGCACACAACTCATCTGGCACGCAGTCACCCTGTCATGCTGCACACAACTCATCTGGCACGCAGTCACTCTGTCATGCTGCACACAACTCATCTGGCACGCAGTCACCCTGTCATGCTGCACACAACTCATCTGGCACGCAGTCACCCTGTCACGCTGCACACAACTCATCTGGCACGCAGTCACCCTGTCACGCTGCACACAACTCATCTGGCACGCAGTCACCCTGTCACGCTGCACACAACTCATCTGGCACGCAGTCACCCTGTCACGCTGCACACAACTCATCTGGCACGCAGTCACCCTGTCACGCTGCACACAACTCATCTGGCACGCAGTCACCCTGTCACGCTGCACACAACTCATCTGGCACGCCGTCACCCTGTCATGCTGCACACAACTCATCTGGCACGCAGTCACCCTGTCACGCTGCACACAACTCATCTGGCACGCCGTCACCCTATCACGCTGCACACAACTCATCTGGCACGCAGTCACCCTGTCATGCTGCACACAACTCATCTGGCACGCAGTCACCCTGTCACGCTGCACACAACTCATCTGGCACGCAGTCACCCTGTCATGCTGCACACAACTCATCTGGCACGCCGTCACCCTGTCATGCTGCACACAACTCATCTGGCACGCCGTCACCCTGTCACGCTGCACACAACTCATCTGGCACGCCGTCACCCTGTCACGCTGCACACAACTCATCTGGCACGCAGTCACCCTGTCACGCTGCACACAACTCATCTGGCACGCCGTCACCCCGTCACGCTGCACACAACTCATCTGGCACGCAGTCACCCTGTCACGCTGCACACAACTCATCTGGCACGCAGTCACCCTGTCACGCTGCACACAACTCATCTGGCACGCAGTCACCCTGTCACGCTGCACACAACTCATCTGGCACGCCGTCACCCTGTCACGCTGCACACAACTCATCTGGCACGCAGTCACCCTGTCACGCTGCACACAACTCATCTGGCACGCAGTCACTCTGTCACGCTGCACACAACTCATCTGGCACGCCGTCACCCTGTCACGCTGCACACAACTCATCTGGCACGCAGTCACCCTGTCACGCTGCACACAACTCATCTGGCACGCCGTCACTCTGTCACGCTGCACACAACTCATCTGGCACGCAGTCACCCTGTCACGCTGCACACAACTCATCTGGCACGCAGTCACCCTGTCACGCTGCACACAAGTCATCTGACACGCAGTCACCCTGTCACGCTGCACACAACTCATCTGGCACGCAGTCACCCTGTCACGCTGCACACAACTCATCTGGCACGCAGTCACCCTGTCACGCTGCACACAAGTCATCTGACACGCAGTCACCCTGTCACGCTGCACACAACTCATCTGGCACGCAGTCACCCTGTCACGCTGCACACAACTCATCTGGCACGCAGTCACCCTGTCACGCTGCACACAACTCATCTGGCACGCCGTCACCCTGTCACGCTGCACACAACTCATCTGGCACGCAGTCACCCTGTCACGCTGCACACAACTCATCTGGCACGCAGTCACCCTGTCACGCTGCACACAACTCATCTGGCACGCCGTCACCCTGTCACGCTGCACACAACTCATCTGGCACGCAGTCACCCTGTCACGCTGCACACAACTCATCTGGCACGCAGTCACCCTGTCACGCTGCACACAACTCATCTGGCACGCAGTCACCCTGTCACGCTGCACACAACTCATCTGGCACGCCGTCACCCTGTCACGCTGCACACAACTCATCTGGCACGCAGTCACCCTGTCACGCTGCACACAACTCATCTGGCACGCAGTCACCCTGTCACGCTGCACACAACTCATCTGGCACGCAGTCACCCTGTCACGCTGCACACAACTCATCTGGCACGCCGTCACCCTGTCACGCTGCACACAACTCATCTGGCACGCAGTCACCCTGTCACGCTGCACACAACTCATCTGGCACGCAGTCACCCTGTCACGCTGCACACAACTCATCTGGCACGCCGTCACCCTGTCACGCTGCACACAACTCATCTGGCACGCAGTCACCCTGTCACGCTGCACACAACTCATCTGGCACGCAGTCACCCTGTCACGCTGCACACAACTCATCTGGCACGCCGTCACCCTGTCACGCTGCACACAACTCATCTGGCACGCAGTCACCCTGTCACGCTGCACACAACTCATCTGGCACGCAGTCACCCTGTCACGCTGCACACAACTCATCTGGCACGCCGTCACCCTGTCACGCTGCACACAACTCATCTGGCACGCAGTCACCCTGTCACGCTGCACACACCTCATCTGGCACGCAGTCACCCTGTCACGCTGCACACAACTCATCTGGCACGCAGTCACCCTGTCACGCTGCACACAACTCATCTGGCACGCCACCCTGTCACGCTGCACACAACTCATCTGGCACGCCGTCACCCCGTCACGCTGCACACAACTCATCTGGCACGCAGTCACCCTGTCACGCTGCACACAACTCATCTGGCACGCAGTCACCCTGTAACGCTGCACACAACTCATCTGGCACGCAGTCACTCTGTCATGCTGCACACAACTCATCTGGCACGCCGTCACCCTGTCATGCTGCACACAACTCATCTGGCACGCAGTCACCCTGTCACGCTGCACACAACTCATCTGGCACGCAGTCACCCTGTCACGCTGCACACAACTCATCTGGCACGCAGTCACCCTGTCACGCTGCACACAACTCATCTGGCACGCAGTCACCCTGTCACGCTGCACACAACTCATCTGGCACGCAGTCACCCTGTCACGCTGCACACAACTCATCTGGCACGCAGTCACCCTGTCACGCTGCACACAACTCATCTGGCACGCCGTCACCCTGTCACGCTGCACACAACTCATCTGGCACGCAGTCACCCTGTCACGCTGCACACAACTCATCTGGCACGCAGTCACCCTGTCACGCTGCACACAACTCATCTGGCACGCCGTCACCCCGTCACGCTGCACACAACTCATCTGGCACGCAGTCACCCTGTCACGCTGCACACAACTCATCTGGCACGCAGTCACCCTGTCATGCTGCACACAACTCATCTGGCACGCAGTCACCCTGTCACGCTGCACACAACTCATCTGGCACGCAGTCACCCCGTCACGCTGCACACAACTCATCTGGCACGCAGTCACCCTGTCACGCTGCACACAACTCATCTGGCACGCAGTCACCCTGTCATGCTGCACACAACTCATCTGGCACGCCGTCACCCTGTCACGCTGCACACAACTCATCTGGCACGCAGTCACCCTGTCATGCTGCACACAACTCATCTGGCACGCCGTCACCCTGTCACGCTGCACACAACTCATCTGGCACGCAGTCACTCTGTCACGCTGCACACAACTCATCTGGCACGCAGTCACCCTGTCACGCTGCACACAACTCATCTGGCACGCAGTCACTCTGTCACGCTGCACACAACTCATCTGGCACGCAGTCACTCTGTCACGCTGCACACAACTCATCTGGCACGCCGTCACTCTGTCACGCTGCACACAACTCATCTGGCACGCAGTCACTCTGTCACGCTGCACACAACTCATCTGGCACGCAGTCACTCTGTCACGCTGCACACAACTCATCTGGCACGCCGTCACTCTGTCACGCTGCACACAACTCATCTGGCACGCAGTCACTCTGTCACGCTGCACACAACTCATCTGGCACGCCACCCTGTCACGCTGCACACAACTCATCTGGCACGCAGTCACCCTGTCACGCTGCACACAACTCATCTGGCACGCAGTCACCCTGTCACGCTGCACACAACTCATCTGGCACGCCGTCACCCTGTCACGCTGCACACAACTCATCTGGCACGCAGTCACCCTGTCACGCTGCACAATGACTCCTTGTGTTCCACGTTGACATGTCATCGCAAACATTATGTACGTAACACACACACACACACACACACACACACACACACACACACACACACACACACACACACACACACACACACACACACACACACACACACACACTTTGATGACGTCATATATGCCTATCCGGCGTTTTGCAAAAGTTGACGCCGCACTTTGTTGACGTCATTATTCACTCAAATTGATTAACATTTTGGTCAAGCAATTTTCGCCTCAGTCTGGACTATGGGATTGCATTTCAGCTCAGAAGCATTGCATTCCTCATCAATTCCTGGTTCTAAAATACAGATATGTTATGCTACAAAAAAAAAAAATGTGGTCACAATTAAAGAAAAATGGTACTTCGTTTGCATGCTTCGCGGAGCGTGGCGTGACCGTCTTGGTCTTCGGCTTGCCAGGACTTCCTAAGTGTAGTCTCGGTGAAGATTGGTTTTCGGTGTCCATCTTTTCGTTTCAGGTCGACAGACATAATAAATTGAATTCATGTTTTTATATTTAGTCAAGTTTTGACTAAATATTTTAACATCGAGGGGGAATCGAAACGAGGGTCGTGGTGTATGTGCGTGTGTGTGTGCGTGTGTGCGTGTGTGTGTGTGTGTAGAGCGATTCAGACTAAACTACTGGACCGATCTTTATGAAATTTGACATGAGAGTTCCTGGGTATGAAATCCCCATACGTTTTTTTCGTTTTTTTGATTAATGTCTTTGATGACGTCATATCCGGCTTTTCGTGAAAGTTGAGGCGGCACTGTCACGCCCTCATTTTTCAACCAAATTGGTTGAAATTTTGGTCAAGTACTCTTCGACGAAGCCCGGGGTTCGGTATTGCATTTCAGCTTGGTGGCTTAAAAATTAATTAATGACTTTGGTCATTAAAAATCTGAAAATTGTAAAAAAAAATAAAAATTTATAAAACGATCCAAATTTACGTTCATCTTATTCTCCATCATTTGCTGATTCCAAAAACATATAAATATGTTATATTCGGATTAAAAACAAGCTCTGAAAATTAAATATATAAAAATTATTATCCAAATTTTTTTTCGAAATCAATTTAAAAACACTTTCATCTTATTCCCTGTCGGTTCCTGATTCAAAAAACATATAGATATGATATGTTTGGATTAAAAACACGCTCAGAAAGTTAAAACAAAGAGAGGTACAGAAAAGCGTGCTATCCTTCTTAGCGCAACTACTACCCCGCTCTTCTTGTCAATTTCACTGCCTTTGCCATGAGCGGTGGACTGACGATGCTTCGAGTATACGGTCTTGCTGAAAAATGGCATTGCGTTCAGTTTTATTCTGTGAGTTCGACAGCTACTTGACTAAATATTGTATTTTCGCCTTACGCGACTTGTTATTTGTTTGATTCTTGATTGTGGAACAGTAGCAGTCGATCTATGGTTGCATTATATCTGATTTGGTTCGTACAGTGAAGACCCAGCAGTAGCAGTCGATCTATGGTTGCATTATATCTGATTCGGTTCGTACAGTGAAGACCCAGCAGTAGCAGTCGATCTATGGTTGCATTATATCTGATTTGGTTCGTACAGTGAAGACCCAGCAGTAGCAGTCGATCTATGGTTGCATTATATCTGATTTGGTTCGTACAGTGAAGACCCAGCAGTAGCAGTCGATCTATGGTTGCATTATATCTGATTTGGTTCGTACAGTGAAGACCCAGCAGTAGCAGTCGATCTATGGTTGCATTATATCTGATTTGGTTTGTACAGTGAAGACCCAGCAGTAGCAGTCGATCTATGGTTGCATTATATCTGATTTGGTTCGTACAGTGAAGGCCCAGCAGTAGCAGTCGATCTATGGTTGCATTATATCTGATTTGGTTCGTACAGTGAAGACCCAGCAATCTTACTCTGTGTGCTGAGGCTGCAGACATAATTACGTTTATAATCCGGGTTACTGACCTCTAATGTGATGTCCACACCACCTGCAGTCAGTACCAGCCGTACTTGTAAAACATTCATTGCCCACTTATTCTGTGCAGAAAGCGGCTTGCAAAAAGGTGGTCAGCTGCCACAACATTGGGACACAACATGCTCACAACATGTTCACAACATGCTCACAACCATGCTCACACGATGCTCACAACATGCTCACAACCATGCTCACAACCATGCTCACAACCATGCTCACAACCATGCTCACAACCATGCTCATGGTTATGCTCACAACCATGCTCACAACCATGCTCACAACAACACTGCACCTTGAAGCGTGTTGCTTTAGTTTTAATCTGACGCAAACGAACGGTAAGTGATTCGATGATATACGAGTGTTCCCGTTACTTCTCTCTGTATTTTCATTAGGCTCACGCCTCAAGGAGCAAACGGGTTTCAGCGGAATGGCAAAATAAATGTCGGTCGCCTGATTATTGGAAATTCATCAACACGCGGGGTAAGGGAGGGATCGCCTGCAGCATGTGTATAACATCATCGCTTTCCCCGCGGGCTGATCGGAATTAATACACAGAGAGAGAAAATAGCCTTCCTTCCTTCTTTCTGTTTTACTTTTTCTCCGCTTCTCTCTTTCTGTGTTTGTTTGTATTTCTTTCTTTCCAATTCCTCCAAGCGTTTCCTTTTATTATGAGAAAGGGAGAGAGAGAGAGAGAGAGAGAGAGAGAGAGAGAGAGAGAGAGAGAGAGAGAGAGAGAGAGAGAGAGAGAGAGAGAGAGAGAGAGAGAGAGAGATACTTACAGACAGACAGACACAGACACATACAGGTTTTTTTCTCTGTATGACGGGGGCTGAAAAGCAAACAGGGTGAATTGTTGGCGTCCAGAACCCCTTCCTACAAAACCCTTCACTTGTCTTCGGAATGTGGTAATGGAATAATGTTCCAACACGAACTAAAGCAAAACAATCTCACGATCAAGCAGACCAAGGATCCAGCAAAACAATCTCACGATCAAGCAGACCAAGGATCCAGCAAAACAATCTCACGATCAAGCAGACCAAGGATCCAGCAAAACAATCTCACGATCAAGCAGACCAAGGATCCAGCGAAACAATCTCACGATCAAGCAGACCAAGGATCCAGCAAAACAATCTCACGATCAAGCAGACCAAGGATCCAGCAAAACAATCTCACGATCAAGCAGACCAAGGATCCAGCAAAACAATCTCACGATCAAGCAGACCAAGGATCCAGCAAAACAATCTCACGATCAAGCAGACCAAAGATCCAGCGAAACAATCTCACGATCAAGCAGACCAAGGATCCAGCAAAACAATCTCACGATCAAGCAGACCAAGGATCCAGCAAAGCAATCTCACGATCAAGCAGACCAAGGATCCAGCAAAGCAATCTCACGATCAAGCAGACCAAGGATCCAGCAAAACAATCTCACGATCAAGCAGACCAAGGATCCAGCAAAACAATCTCATGATCAAGCAGACCAAGGATCCAGCAAAACAATCTCACGATCAAGCAGACCAAGCATCCAGCACAGCAATCTCACGATCAAGCAGACCAAGGATCCAGCAAAACAATCTCACGATCAAGCAGACCAAGGATCCAGCGAAACAATCTCACGATCAAGCAGACCAAGGATCCAGCAAACAATCTCACGATCAAGCAGACCAAGGATCCAGCGAAACAATCTCACGATTAAGCAGACCAAGGATTCAGCAAAACAATCTCACGATCAAGCAGACCAAGGATCCAGCAAAACAATCTCACGATCAAGCAGACCAAGGATCCAGCAAAGCAATCTCACGATCAAGCAGACCAAGGATTCAGCAAAACAATCTCACGATCAAGCAGACCAAGGATCCAGCAAAACAATCTCACGATCAAGCAGACCAAGGATCCAGCAAAACAATCTCACGATCAAGCAGACCAAGGATCCAGCAAAGCAATCTCACGATCAAGCAGAACAAGATCCAGCAAACAATCTCACGATCAAGCAGACCAAGGATCCAGCAAAGCAATCTCACGATCAAGCAGACCAAGGATCCAGCAAAACAATCTCATGATCAAGCAGACCAAGCATCCAGCACAGCAATCTCACGATCAAGCAGACCAAGGATCCAGCAAAACAATCTCACGATCAAGCAGACCAAGGATCCAGCAAAACAATCTCACGATCAAGCAGACCAAGGATCCAGCAAAACAATCTCACGATCAAGCAGACCAAGGATCCAGCAAAACAAACACACAAGCAAACAAAAGGGTCTGCGATACTTAAAGATATTCTGAAGATCACTCAACATCATCCCTGAGTGTTGGTATTACGAAGACAATAACCAACCTCCCACCCTCCCTTATCACAAGATAAATAATTTAACAATTTTATGATTTAAAGCCGGTAAATGAAAACACACTAGTAACACCCCGCAAGCTGTACTTGAAGATCTTCCCCTTGACATCTTCCCCTTGTCATCTTCCCCTTGTCATCTTCCCCTTGTCATCTTCCCACCCTTTCGTGTCCCCTGACTTCTGGGCAATACCAACCCTGCACATCCACCCACAAGCTAAGGACGTTCCTCGCTGAGCAAGATTCTCACCCTGTTTTACCAGTCAATTCCCCCCTCCCGTCCCCTCCCCTTTCTGTTTTCAAAGTGAATATCACGCACACACACAACCACAATCACGCACACACACACGCACACCGGTCTCAGCAACATGTGAATGACCAGAGCTTGAATCGAACAGCACACAGTAATCACTTCCAGCACTCCCAGCTGCCTTTCACTGACGACAATACCTCCCACCTCCCCTTTGTCACTCCTTACCGACTTCTCTTCCTTACTTAGCAGTATGACTGGTGTCTGTGCCTCTGGAAGTGGCCGTAACTTGACCGACTCCTCTTCCTTACTTAGCAGTATGACTGGTGTCTGGAAGTGGCCGTAACTTGACCGACTCCTCTTCCTTACTTAGCAGTATGACTGGTGTCTGGAAGTGGCCGTAACTTGACCGACTCCTCTTCCTTACTTAGCAGTATGACTGGTGTCTGGAAGTGGCCGTAACTTGACCGACTCCTCTTCCTTACTTAGCAGTATGACTGGTGTCTGTGCCTGTGGAAGTGGCCGTAACTTGACCGACTCCTCTTCCTTACTTAGCAGTATGACTGGTGTCTGGAAGTGGCCGTGACTTGACCCATCACGTGACCTGGCTGCTGTTTGTGTCTGTCCTTTTCCAGTCGGAAGTTCACGATCAACTGGAGTAGACTAACGCAAGAAGGTGTGTGTCACGATCTAGTGACATAGACCAAGAAAGTGTCACTCAGTAGGGTGCCTTCTCTTGGTCAGTTGCGACTGAAAGCGCCTGTGCGTGAGTCGGGGCTATGCAGCAGAGTTTTGCTGACAGCGCGACCACGGATGGTTTGTGCCGCACGGTTTTTTCGGGGATAATTTTGCTGGGCGAGGCAGAATTGTCGATAGCTGAACTTGATAATTATGTGACAAGGTCAGTCACGTGTTATTGTCTAGGTGGTCTGTGAGAGACACAAGGACGGCGCACTTGACACCCAGCGGCAGAAGAAAAAGGATCGAATACACAGTTTCTAGAGTATAATGGATTTCACCGAATAGAATATTCGGCACTCTAGGGGAACTTCCACGAGTTATCACCTTCTCACTGCCACATGTTTTGCTGAGGACGAGTCGTCAAATCTTTCCTTCGTCGTGCGATGGTTTTCGCATAAGTATTCGACAAGGGGTTTCTGGATTTTGTTGTCACTGTTGACGAACAGAGGCCATTCCAGGGAGGAAGCGGTTTTTGCTTCCATGAGAGTGCTACATTCATAGGCTGTTTGAGGTAATAAATCATTATTTAACGCTGTTGACGAGTCTGTGTTTGTGGAATGAAGTACTCTCTGTTGTTCTCTCCAGGTTAGCGCATAATTTGCTCTCTGTGACGCTAAAATACTAATCTGTATATGGTTTTTGCAGATAGGGAGAGAAGGACGAAAAATGGCTGTTTTGTTGTTGTGAAAAGTCCGCTTGTGCAGGCCCACGTGCTCGATGAGATATGTAAAGATGACATGTTTAAAGGTGGAGGGTGAGGGGTAGCTGACATGTTTAGTGCACCGATGCTTTCTGTTTGCAGCCTTCGTTTTCCTAACTTCTGTTCGGCTGCCTTCTGCGGGACCACGCTAACCAGCACACCGGCTAACCAGCGAACCGGCTAACCAGCTAACCAGCGAACCGGCTAACCAGCTAACCAGCGACTGGGTGCGGCGCCTGATGCCTCCACAGTTCCCTGCTTCGTCACCACGCTAACCAGCACTTCATTCGACGGAGCAGTTGTGGAGGCTAAAAGACTAATTACAGGACGTCCACCCAGTGGCGAAAGAAAGCTAAGTGCACCATGTCTTATGCACCCCGTTGACCACCGTTGTTTTTGTTATCTGTGATTATATTCGAGTAGTGACAACGTGGGGTGTGTGACACCTGCATGAACTAGCACTTTTGGAGCAGAACAGTCGTATTTTCTTATCTTTACACGGGATCAGCGTGTTACTATAATTTTCTATATTCTAACTGGCATTTTGTCAGTGACCACGGGTTTTTTACGTTTTGTGAACGTAAAAGAACATATTTTGAGTGAAGTCTCGAGGGAGGTGGCGAGTTTCTACATAAACAGGCGTCTGAAACTTATACTTTTGTTGTCTCTATTTAATTGTATGACTGCGAGAGTGGATCGTGGTGTGGTTAGTTAGTTAGTAGTAACTAAGTGATAACCGTAAGTGATATATTGAAACGTGACAGTGTGCGTATGATGCCAGTTTCCTGGCATTAATGGGGGTAGGTGGGTTGGGGTGGGTGGGGGGGGGGGGGGTTGGTTAAGGGGAACTAGCAAGATGTTGATTGCATTATGTCGTCGGCGTGAGCCAATGAGTTGAATAAGGTCCACTTTGTCGCAACTCAGTGTGCTTTTTAACGATTTGTTTTCTTTTGTTTTGTGTGTGTGTGTGTGTGTGTGTGTGTGTGTGTGTGTGTGTGTGTGTGTGTGTGTGTGTGTGAGAGAGAGAGAGAGAGAGAGAGAGAGAGAGAGAGAGAGAGACAGACAGACAGACAGACAGGCAGACAGACAGACAGACAAAAACAGACAGAAAGTGAGAGACAGAGAGACAAAGACAGACAGACAGAGACAGACAGACAGAGTATATGAAAGAGTTTGTGAATGTGTCTGTCAACCTGTCCGTCTGTCTGCGTGTCTTTTACCATCATTATCTGTGTGATAGTGTGTGGACCATACAAATTCACCCCCCCCCTTTCCCCTGTTTCACTCTTCCTTGTATCTAGGCTTTCATTGTACTTCCGTCTTTCGCCCGAACAACGGGAAACAAATATAACACTGTCGATCCATTTTTTGAAGAACAAAGACGTCCTAAGAAGCTTATAAGCGAAAGTGCCAAACAGCCAAGTCAATCCGTTCAGAAAAATTGATCGCTGATTTTTTTCTGTTTATTCAATTCTTTTGTCCAAAGGTCATGACTTGCAGATATAGAATTTAAGCTATTTATATAACAACTTTAAACAGGGAAGCGAAAGACAAACAGGTCACATGCCGCTGTAGGCAGACACACAGGTATACAGGGGACTGGACATGAAAGAACACGGCAACGTAACAGTTTACTGATCACAACAGTCATCATCTACACGAGATAAGCGTACAGTGTATGCATGGCCTTCAGCACGCCTTGGTTTAAACAAAATTTTATTCAGAATTTCTTCGCATGAACAGTTCAAAACACACAGCTAGGACACGCACTCAAGCAAATGCTTATATCACGTGACCAGAACAATACTAAATTACACACATTTTCGTAATGGTGGACATAACAACAATAAACCAGAAGAACAAATTGAAAGAATGGGGATGGGGAACTAAATAGGAACAAAAGAATCTACAGAAGAGAAAAAAAGAAAAGGGAGAGGGAAGGGGAGGGGGCAGAAAGTACTGACAACCACAAGGAGAGACTAGGACGAAAGCGCATAGGAAGAGAGCATCAAGTCTAAGACATGCAACATGTAAATTTAAGTAAATGTAAACATTTTTTGATGGAAGGCAGTAATTCGTTAAAATATAAAATACGAGACAAACGATAATTATCATTACTTATACGCTGCTTATGTAATCAAATACGATAACACAGAGAGAGGCAGTGTGGAGGTACACATTCGCCTTCCTACACACATATACACTATCAATGCGTGAACACATCCATCAAGTCAGTCGGCCAGATTTGACAATAAACGATTGGACAGACTCAAATATCAATATATTATTTCGAACAGAATATTGCTCGCTACTGTTTAATAATATTTCCACGCGTGAACAGGCAACGAATTGATTGTTGTCAGACGAGCATCTGCATACAAAGTGCAGTTTAATAAATAATGTTCGGCTGTTTCATTTGGATCACCGCAAACACACTGTGCGTTATCTTTTAGATGGCGTTTACATAAGTCTGAATTAAGGTTACTAATATTTAAACGCATTCTGCAGTGTTGAACTTCTGTCTGTCGTTTTCCAAAATAATAATAAGCTGGTACACTATGATCAGGACTTTGTAAATAATGCTTAAACTCGCTTATTGAATTTGTTGTTTTAATCACATCAGGCAAATTATTCCATAAAACTGTGGAGAATGGAATGACGGATGTTCGGAATATGTCTGTCCTATGTGCTGGTACGAATCTTTCGAATGGTCGTCTTCTGTCGTAGGGATTTAGGGAAGAGACTGGTGGTGGCAAGAGGTTAATTAAATATTGTGGACATTTACCATGAACCATTTTGTGAAATAAAAATAATTTATGTCGTTTTCGGCGTTCCTTTAAACTACAAAAACCACTTTCTTTGTAAATCTTATCATGGCTTGTCCACACCGCCAATTATAGTACTTTTTCAAGTGTTTTTGACAAGGCTTCGGTACAATTGTCCCATACCACATCAGCGTAATCGAAATGTGGCAGAATAAAAGATGTATACATTATTTCCAAACTATTTCTGCATAACTTATACTTATAATATCTTAAACAGTTAATCAACAAAGTGGTCTTTTTCACAATATTTCTGGTTTGAGCGTCCCATTTACAATCGTTTTGCAAAAAAATGCCAAGATGCTTGTGTTCTTGTATGTCTTCCAGGAGATTTCCATTAAAAAAATAGAGGGTCATTTTGGTTTAAATCACGTTTTATATTCAGCAGTTTGGTTTTGGTTTCATTAAATGTAATTTTCCAACGTGCTGGGGTTCGAACCCCGGCCGGGTCATACCTAAGACTTTAAAATTGGCAATCTAGTGGCTGCTCCGCCTGGCGTCTGGCATTATGGGGTTTGTGCTAGGACTGGTTGGTCCGGTGTCAGAATAATGTGACTGGGTGAGACATGAGCCTGTGCTGCGACTTCTGTCTTGTGTGTGGCGCACGTTATATGTCAGAGCAGCACCGCCCTGATATGGCCCTTCGTGGTCGGCTGGGCGTTAAGCAAAAAAACAAACAAACAAACAAACCAACGTGCTGCCCAAGTACTAATTTTATCAAGGTCTGAATTAAGAAATTTCGGCACGTCGTATCGGGTCATTTAATACCAGTGACAAACTAGTATCACCAGCAAACAATTTGATAACAGACTCAATATCATTTATGTAAATCAAAAATAACAAGGGGCCTAACACTGAACCCTGAGGAACGCCTGCTTGTAAACCTTTTAACTCTGACTTGGCACCTTTAACAACAACTGATGAACACGGTTTGTTAAATAGCTACGAAGCGATGACAATAGTCGGCCTCGAACACCAATCGACTCCAGTTTTACCAATAATCCTTTGTGCCAAACTTTATCAAAAGCTTTTGACACATCAAAAAATACTGCCTGTGTTGTTAAACCGTTGTCGTAGTTTGAACACAAGTCATTATATATGGAGACAAGTTGACAGATCGTCGAGTCGCCGGGTATAAAACTGGACTGTGTAGGTGTGAGAATGTTGTTGGATTGTAAAAAGTTATATAATTGGCTGTGAATACATCGCTCCAAGACTTTGCCAACACAGCTCAACAAGGAAATCGGACGATAATTATTACAAGCGTCTGCAGGACCTGTCTTGTAAATAGGCGTAACATTAGCTGTTTTCCACATGTTAGGATAAACTCCATCCCTCAGACTCCTGTTGAAGATATACGTTAGTGGCTCCGAAATAACATCTAATGCTGCTATGAGAAGTCTGTTCAAATCGGGACCAATGGCTTTTATTTTATCAAGGTTTCTAATTACATCTTTTACCTCATTAACTGACAAAACAATATCACAAAATTCGCGATCTAACAACGGGACTTGAGGGACTTCATCATCTGGGTTTTCGACAGTGGAATTTTTTATAAAGAAATTATTAAAGGCGTTGGCTTTGTCTTGGCTTAATTCGTAAACTTTGCCGTTGACACAGATAGGTGGAATTTCATCTTCACATAAACCTTTCTTCTTCATAAATGACTTCACCAGTTTCCACCAGTCTTTGCTACCAAACTGCGTTGGATCAGAAAATTTAACATCTAATTCGGAATCAAATTCAATAATACGTTCTCTTTTCTTTGTTGTAATAAGGTTTCGTGCCTGGCGATAGTTCAACCAGTCTTCCGGCTGCTTGCTTGTTTTGGCTTTCAAGTGAATCTGGTCACGTTGGTCAATCAACGTTGGGATTTCAGGTGTTATCCAGGGTGCGTCTTTAGGACGTATCGCAACTTCTTTTACTGGAATAAACTGTTTCGCTATATCCATAAACATTGCAGAAAAAATATTAACACTTTCATCAAACACCTCCTTCATTAAAATTTCTTGCCAGTTAACCTGAGAAAGTGCTGCACAGAAACCATCAACATTAAGTTTACTATAATTAAAAATTGTTCTTTTGTAGGAAATATTTTTGTTCACACTTTTGTCTAAAACAGCGTGTGGTACACTGTGGTCGCACGCCTTTAATTCGTATGAGTAAATACACACAAACAGACACCCGCACGCACGCACGCACGCACACAAGCGCACTGACATCCCGGTATATACTGACCTGCATGTCCACGTCTGACTGAAGTTGACGATATTTATACTGACAATAATCCGAGTCAATGACCAGGCCGAGGTAGCATTCTAGTTTTCTTGAGAGTAACTCATGATCAATGACGTTGAACGCTTTAGCAAAATCGACCAATAGGACACCCCCGAGTTGATTATTAGTAATGCTACTAAGCCAATTTCAAGAAGGTTTGTTAATGCTGTGTGGCACGAATGATTTTCTCTAAAAACCTGACTGGTCTTAATTCCCTTTGATTCCCTCTGTAGTGTTTGTGGATTTGCCTTACAGAGTAAGGGAAACAACTCCCTTTTCCCCTCCCGTGACCGGAACCAATAAGCCACGCTTCGGCGGGCTTATTGGTTAGGGTGTTATTCTGAAGACCCAACAAGACGGACGGATTGAACGGAGCGCGCCATAACAAGAGACTTAGGTAAGTCTACCTGTTAGGGCTCGCTAACCCTTTATGTGACTCAATGATGTAGTCGTGGCGTTATGCTGTCCGGGCTTACGATAAGGCTGGGCCTTACAAGCCCCGGGCGGCGTTTACGTCTTTTAATTAGCAGCACTTTCCGAGCTGGGCTTGGGTGCTGCCTTTTACCACGTGTGTTTTCATGTACGTCGGAGCGATAGAATGCATGCGTGAAATGTCTCGTCTTGTTATATGTTTACAGCTCGGCTTTCACTACACCTCTAACCCAAAGCACACACTAAAACTGCCTCCTATACATCAACATTGTGCACATGGAGTATTTTTGCTCCAATGCACAAAGTGAGTTGAGTTAAAGTGTGCTCACAGGAGCCGTTCATCATGTATGACGGAGATTGGACAGCACTGTCAGACGGAGATTCAAGGTCACGAAGGTCAGCAGTCGCTCCACGTGAAAGCCACTTTGACAAGGGTCGCCCCGCAGAACGATACTAGGGGCGTTAAGGTATTAGAACACACCTGACAGTACGCTGGAGTAGCCTCCCTTCCCGGATTTAGAATGCGTTTCGTGTCGTAACAGATTATCCACTTATTAGCCATATCCGTATGCAAAATAATGAAATAAACATTAGGAAATGTCAGAAGTTTACAACTATCGACATTCTCTATCAGTGCAATAAAAAAACAATCGTTAGAACTTGCATTTACGACATGTCGTGCGTGAGAACGTGTCACTGTAAACAAGCACTTCTTGCCTGGCTGAAGAACCATACGAGTCAATCTAAAACAGACAAGTAATGGAAAGCAGTCTGCGGATAAACATAACAAACTGCTGATGAAAAAGTGTGTTCGTCCCTGCTCTGGATAAAAGACATTGGACTGATGACAACGTGGCAGCGTTCACGCGAACAGATTTTTTTCAGATTATCGCTTCTACATTTTATTGCACGTACTTGGGGCAGATCAGAATTTCACACTGGAAGATGACAAATTGGTCTTGTGAGTCAAAGAAACTACAATGGGTTCCTTATGTACAGTGTTTGTTGTGAGTTGAGAACCACATGTTCTTTGCCGACAGAAATCACGATGGGACAAGATGCAGATTGCGTTGAAGAGATGTTTGCAGATTATCGCATCTACATTTTATTGCACGTACTTGGGGTAGATCTGAATTTCGCAATGCCGGAAGACGACAAATCGGTCTTTTGAGTTGAGAACCACATGTTCTTTGGCGGCAGAAATCACTATGGGACAAGATGAGGATTGTGTTGAGGAGGTTAATACTGACTGACTTTAGATGAAGAGTTCCTAGATCTGGTTTTTGTAGACTGAGAGGCATCATGATGATATCCTGTGTTTTTTTAACGTTCTTGGTGACAACGCGCCAGAATCGCACGAAGATCGAACTCTCGAAGAAAACAAGTTTATCGCTGAACATCGGAAATGTGAAAGTATTACTCTTCCTGTCTGATCAGTCTCCACGTTAAATCTACAGGCTACATTATTTATCAGGTAACTTACCAAACCGGAGTGTGTGTGTGTGTGTGTGTGTGTGTGTGTCAGTGTGTGTGTGTGTGGGTGTGTGTGTTTCAGTGTGTGTGTGTGTGTGTGCCCGGTGTGTGTGTGCCGGATTACCACCATTAACGCACCCTTTTGGACTTTTCTACGTAACCTTACTATGCCTGCTGTGACATTCACGAGGATTATTGTGATTCTTGGACAATCGTGTGCCTGTGCTGGACTTGCAGGAAGACAAACGGCGTCGGAACGTATACGTGCTGCCAAGTGTGCATGCCCAGAGCGCAGTGTGAACCGAGAGTGAATGTGTCATTGTGTGGAAGTTTTGCTTGATTGATTTATTCATGATTTAATTTGCCTTTTGGTTCAATAGAAAAATCTGTGTACGTTATACTTTGTATTTTGTGGTGTGATTCGCCCGAGTGCGAGACCCCCATCCCCGAACGCCTCTGTGGGTAGAATTGTATAATTGTGTGAGTAACGTGAGTGTGTAGATGAGAATGTGTAGATCTATGAGAATGTGAAAGTTGCTTTGGACCCAGACACACACAGCAGACTTCAACGCAACAGCTAAGTTTCAGCCTGACAAAGAAATTTGAGTGACACAGCTAAGGGCTGTACTTGTTATTTCTCTATTAAAACAAATGTTTCAAGATCTTTAGGCCAATAAAAAATAAATTGTCTGTTTCTAATAACATGGGTAAACAAAATAGGGTAGGTAGGTAGGGATTTTTAATTTTTTTTGCCAGGATAGAATTCTTCAAAATAACTAAATGACACAAAGAGACAAGACAAATTTAGATAAATTTATAAAAAAAAAAGTAAAAAATGTGACAAAGAATATAACATGATTGTTTTACCTGGTCTGGAATCTTCAGTAGTAATTGCATTTAAAAAAGTCTGATATATATATCAATTATCATGTTAACTTTTTCTTAAAATGGGTGCGCTAAATCCTAGTCTGTTTGTTTTTAATGGACTAAGCAATCCTTGGACTGACAGAAAATATGTATTTTAAAAATGTCCAGTTGCAAATTACTTATTTTTCTAATTGGAAGAGAATATACACTCTTTTGTGTTCAAATGGGTAGGGGGCGGGGGTAGTAAAAGGATCACAGTTCAAGATTGTGCGCGACAAGAGGTGTGTTTCTTTTAACTGTGATAAAGAGCGACAACTCAACTTGGTATCTAACACTATTTCTGAACACTGTAACCACTGTAACCACTTTAGCACTTTTAATTTATTTTTTCTGTCTTCCAAACTTCTTCTTCTTCTCCTCCTCTTCTTCTTCGTTCATGGGCTTAGACTCCCACGTTCACTCATGTTTTTAGCACGAGTGGATTTTTACGTGTATGACCGTTTTTACCCCGCCATTTAGGCAGCCATACGCCGCTTTCGGAGGAATTCCAAACTTCTAATTCAGCTTCAAAAAATGAGAAAAAAAGGTGTTTTTTTAATTCAACAGTTAAATCACTATGTTGGATATTCTATTTTGCTTCCCTATTTATCTTAAGTTTTTGATCATCTGATTACCTTGCTTTCCTATTTGTAAGATAATATGCACTCTTTTCTGAAAAATAGGTAGGGGGTGGGGGTAGTAAAAGCATCAAAGTTCAAGATTTTGCGCGACAAGAGGTGTGTTTCTTTTAACTGTGATGAAGAGGGATAACTCAACTTGGTATCTAACACTATTTCTGAACACTGTAACCACTTTAGCACTTTTAATTTATTTTTTTCTGTCATCCAAGTTTTGAATTCAGCTTACAAAATGAGTAAACAAGTGTGTTTTTTCTGAATTCAACAGTTAAATAACTCTGTTGGGTGTTCTTTTTTGCTTCCCTATTTCTGTTCTGAAGTTTTTGATCATCTGATTACCTTGCCTTTCTATTTGGAAGATAATATGCACTCTTTTCTGAAGAATGGGTAGGGGGTAGGGGTAGTAAAAGCATCACAGTTCAAGATTTTGCGCGACAAGAGGTGCGTTTCTTTTAACTGTGATGAAGAGGGATAACTCAACTTGGTATCTAACACTATTTCTGAACACTGTAACCACTTTAGCACTTTTAATTTATTTTTTTCTGTCATCCAAGCTTTAAATTCAGCTTATAAAATTAGTAAACAAGTGTGTTTTTTTCTGAATTCAACAGTTAAATAACTCTGTTGGGTGTTCTTTTTTGCTTCCCTATTTCTGTTCTGAAGTTTTTGATCATCTGATTACCTTGCCTTTCTATTTGGAAGATAATATGCACTCTTTTCTGAAGAATGGGTAGGGGGTAGGGGTAGTAAAAGCATCACAGTTCAAGATTTTGCGCGACAAGAGGTGCGTTTCTTTTAACTGTGATGAAGAGGGATAACTCAACTTGGTATCTAACACTATTTCTGAACACTGTAACCACTTTAGCACTTTTAATTTATTTTTTTCTGTCATCCAAGCTTTAAATTCAGCTTATGAAATGAGTAAACAAGTGTGTTTTTTTCTGAATTCAACAGCTAAATCACTCTGTTGGGTGTTCTTTTTTGCTTCCCTATTTCTGTTCTGAAGTTTTTGATCATCTGATTACCTTGCCTTTCTATTTGGAAGATAATATGCACTCTTTTCTGAAGAATGGGTAGGGGGTAGGGGTAGTAAAAGCATCACAGTTCAAGATTTTGCGCGACAAGAGGTGCGTTTCTTTTAACTGTGATGAAGAGGGATAACTCAACTTGGTATCTAACACTATTTCTGAACACTGTAACCACTTTAGCACTTTTAATTTATTTTTTTCTGTCATCCAAGCTTTAAATTCAGCTTATAAAATGAGTAAACAAGTGTTTTTTTTTCTGAATTCAACAGCTAAATCACTCTGTTGGGTGTTCTTTTTTGCTTCCCTATTTCTGTTCTGAAGTTTTTGATCATCTGATTACCTTGCCTTTCTATTTGGAAGATAATATGCACTCTTTTCTGAAGAATGGGTAGGGGGTAGGGGTAGTAAAAGCATCACAGTTCAAGATTTTGCGCGACAAGAGGTGCGTTTCTTTTAACTGTGATGAAGAGGGATAACTCAACTTGGTATCTAACACTATTTCTGAACACTGTAACCAGTTTTGCACTTTTAATTTATTTATTTCTGTCTTCCAAGCTTTAAATTCAGCTAATAAAATGAGTAAAAAAGTGTTTTTTTCTGAATTCACCAGTTAAATCACTATGTTGCATGTTCTATTTTGCTTCCCTATTTTTGTTCTGAAGTTTTGATCATCTGACTACCTTGCTTGTCTATTTGGAAGATAATATGCACTCTTTTCTGAAAAATGAGTAGGGGGTGGGGGTAGTAAAAGCATCACAGTTCAAAATTTTGCGCGACAAGAGGTGTATTTCTCTTAAAATTTGTGAAGAGGGATAACTCAACTTGTTATTTAACACTATTTCTGAACACTGTAACCACTTTAACACTTTTAATTTATGTTTGACTGTGTTCCATGCTTCAAATTGGGCTTCAAAAATGGATACATAAGGTTTTTTTTCCAAATTCACCTGTAAAATCACTATGTTTGATGTTCTATTTTGCTTCCCTATTTCTCTTCTTCAGTTTCTGATCATCCGATTGTTTTTTTGTTAACATATTCACAATACAATATCACAATTTCTTCAGTAGGGTTTGCGTGAAAAATCTCATACCTATGCTCAAACTTCAGTCGCTATCTCAAAATTTTGCGCGACAAGCTCTATTCATTTTGTTTTTTCCTGATAAACAAAACACTGAACTAACATAAAAACAAACCTTTAAAACTGCCTAACCACTTTGAAATATGGCCTCAGGTGTGAACTCCAGCCTTAAGCCTGACTCCGGTAGGAGGATAGCACCGTAGTGGTAGTCAATACAAGTTGCGTAAGCCCTCCAGCCGCGAGACAACATGCCGTAACATTAGGCGAGTATTAGGCATGTAGTTTTTTGTTTCATTCATAGTGAATATGAAAAGCGCGGAGAGCACAGTTGACTGTGGTTCGCGCTATATAAGCTCCCATTATTATTATTATTATTATTATTATGATGTATGAATGAAATTGTTGTGTGTTGTCTATGTGTTCCAAGTAGACAGGCCAGTAGTGACGCACTTTGTACAAACCTTTTAACAGAGCTTTGTTCTCTCCATATTGTGTGCTGTCCATGTGTTCCAAGTAGACAGGCCAGTAGTGACGCACTTTGTACAAACCTTTTAACAGAGCTTTGTTCTCTCCATATTGTGTGCTGTCCATGTGTTCCAAGTAGACAGGCCAGTAGTGACGCACTTTGTACAAACCTTTTAACAGAGCTTTGTTCTCTCCATATTGTGTGCTGTCCATGTGTTCCAAGTAGACAGGCCAGTAGTGACGCACTTTGTACAAACCTTTTAACAGAGCTTTGTTCTCTCCATATTGTGTGCTGTCCATGTGTTCCAAGTAGACAGGCCAGTAGTGACGCACTTTGTACAAACCTTTTAACAGAGCTTTGTTCTCTCCATATTGTGTGCTGTCTATGTGTTCCAAGTAGACAGGCCAGTAGTGACGCACTTTGTACAAACCTTTTAACAGAGCTTTGTTCTCTCCATATTGTGTGCTGTCCATGTGTTCCAAGTAGACAGGCCAGTAGTGACGCACTTTGTACAAACCTTTTAACAGAGCTTTGTTCTCTCCATATTGTGTGCTGTCCATGTGTTCCAAGTAGACAGGCCAGTAGTGACGCACTTTGTACAAACCTTTTAACAGAGCTTTGTTCTCTCCATATTGTGTGCTGTCCATGTGTTCCAAGTAGACAGGCCAGTAGTGACGCACTTTGTACAAACCTTTTAACAGAGCTTTGTTCTCTCCATATTGTGTGCTGTCCATGTGTTCCAAGTAGACAGGCCAGTAGTGACGCACTTTGTACAAACCTTTTAACAGAGCTTTGTTCTCTCCATATTGTGTGCTGTCCATGTGTTCCAAGTAGACAGGCCAGTAGTGACGCACTTTGTACAAACCTTTTAACAGAGCTTTGTTCTCTCCATATTGTGTGCTGTCCATGTGTTCCAAGTAGACAGGCCAGTAGTGACGCACTTTGTACAAACCTTTTAACAGAGCTTTGTTCTCTCCATATTGTGTGCTGTCCATGTGTTCCAAGTAGACAGGCCAGTAGTGACGCACTTTGTACAAACCTTTTAACAGAGCTTTGTTCTCTCCATATTGTGTGCTGTCCATGTGTTCCAAGTAGACAGGCCAGTAGTGACGCACTTTGTACAAACCTTTTAACAGAGCTTTGTTCTCTCCATATTGTGTGCTGTCCATGTGTTCCAAGTAGACAGGCCAGTAGTGACGCACTTTGTACAAACCTTTTAACAGAGCTTTGTTCTCTCCATATTGTGTGCTGTCTATGTGTTCCAAGTAGACAGGCCAGTAGTGACGCACTTTGTACAAACCTTTTAACAGAGCTTTGTTCTCTCCATATTGTGTGCTGTCCATGTGTTCCAAGTAGACAGGCCAGTAGTGACGCACTTTGTACAAACCTTTTAACAGAGCTTTGTTCTCTCCATATTGTGTGCTGTCCATGTGTTCCAAGTAGACAGGCCAGTAGTGACGCACTTTGTACAAACCTTTTAACAGAGCTTTGTTCTCTCCATATTGTGTGCTGTCCATGTGTTCCAAGTAGACAGGCCAGTAGTGACGCACTTTGTACAAACCTTTTAACAGAGCTTTGTTCTCTCCATATTGTGTGCTGTCCATGTGTTCCAAGTAGACAGGCCAGTAGTGACGCACTTTGTACAAACCTTTTAACAGAGCTTTGTTCTCTCCATATTGTGTGCTGTCCATGTGTTCCAAGTAGACAGGCCAGTAGTGACGCACTTTGTACAAACCTTTTAACAGAGCTTTGTTCTCTCCATATTGTGTGCTGTCCATGTGTTCCAAGTAGACAGGCCAGTAGTGACGCACTTTGTACAAACCTTTTAACAGAGCTTTGTTCTCTCCATATTGTGTGCTGTCCATGTGTTCCAAGTAGACAGGCCAGTAGTGACGCACTTTGTACAAACCTTTTAACAGAGCTTTGTTCTCTCCATATTGTGTGCTGTCCATGTGTTCCAAGTAGACAGGCCAGTAGTGACGCACTTTGTACAAACCTTTTAACAGAGCTTTGTTCTCTCCATATTGTGTGCTGTCCATGTGTTCCAAGTAGACAGGCCAGTAGTGACGCACTTTGTACAAACCTTTTAACAGAGCTTTGTTCTCTCCATATTGTGTGCTGTCCTCAGCGCGAACGCCTTTTTTTTTTTAACCTTTTTAACCAAAGTGGCTCTGTTTTTACAACTTTTTAAAAATATTGTGATCTTTGAAATAAACTGCTGTTTTATCGTCCCTCCCCCCAAAATACGTGTGTGGACCCCAAGAACTTTATGTGGACCCCAAGAAACTTATGAAAAACATGGTGATACATGACACTTATTTTACGAAGTCTTAATTGTAACTTTTAACCATTTATCTCACCCACCCCCGTCATCCTCCCGTTTACCAGCCTGCCCCCCTCACTTTTTTTTTCTTTTTTTCTTTTCTTTTAAATATCGTATAAAATTCTCATGTCCAATATAGGCATTTTAAGCCCTGGCGGACAATGAGCCCCTTAATTTTCGTTCATTATGATGTAGTAAGCTTATTAGACGGCGATCCTCTAAACTAAAGGGGGGAGTTAACGTCCTCTCAGAAAATGTTTCTGTTTGGGACAAGAATTGGTGATACGCTAAGGCGATCCTCTCCTTGCCCGCGCTGACATATATCGCGCGATGTCAGATGTGGCAAAAGGGCAAAATACATCTGCGCAGTCGCCACTACACGACATGCTGCGATAGAGATTATGACGAGTACTTGGCCTGTTTTCTTTTTACGCAACGTGTAGCGGGCTGGGAAACAAAAATCTCCTCAATAATCTGCAGTGCGTCGTCTGTCCTGCTGGCGTTACATAGGTGAGCGCCAGGCCTTAGGGTTAGTTCACGTTAACCACGAGTGACTTACCGTCGTCATTGTCCCGACAGCGCTGAGAGCCCCTGACACTACCTGCCAAACTCAAGCCCCACCGACACTTAGCGCTGGGAGGTGACACAGGGACGACAAGTCCTTCTCCTCTTGACCTCTACATCTTCAATCCATCGTCTCGAGTGGCCTGGTGATCGCGAGAGCCCTTATCAAAACCGGTGTTTGTTTACGAGTATGGATCCTGGCTCTCACGGTAAAAGTCTCATCGCACAAGTCCACTCGAATCACATTTATTTTTCTTTCAAAAACTCGCGACACATACCCCGGACCTCATTGGTTGCCGTGACGTCACTAAGCTATTTATAGCCTAGCTGGCTTCACCGTCAAGGCCTTCAACTCTGCCACGACAAACCGGAAAGATAACGAAGGTTTGCGATCTCTCGGCGAGGCAGTTAGGGGTATGAACATTATTTTTCTATGCTAAACTCTATTTGAGAAGAATTTACAAAGATATGCGACGTATGACGCTGCCGTTTTTCAGACATGGATCCTGAGCGCACACTTTCCCCAGGACACTGAGAGCCCTATAGACTTCCAATCCTAAAGGTCACTGAAAGCCCCATGAACCTCCAATCACAGACACACACACACCCACACCCACACCCACACACACACAATCCCCCTCCCCCAACCCAAGACACACATCCTCTTTTCTTTATATATAATATATCCGTCCTCCTTAATCGGCCGAGAGAAAAATGACGACCTTAGCTTTCCGCCGGGGGGTGAACGCCGAGTATAACTTAAAACTGTTTCGCAATAAAATTATCCATTCATATCCCCGGGCTGATTGATGTAGGTGTTGGACTGGGTGACTCACGTGATTAACAGGCCCTGTCGCTGTGGATGTAGGTGTTGGACTGGGTGACTCGCATGATTAACAGGCCGCTGTGGATGTACGTGTTGGACTGGGTGACTCGCGTTATTAACAGGCCGCTGTGGATGTACGTGTTGGACTGGGTGACTCGCGTTATTAACAGGCCGCTGTGGATGTACGTGTTGGACTGGGTGACTCGCGTTATTAACAGGCCGCTGTGGATGTACGTGTTGGACTGGGTGACTCGCGTGATTAACAGGTCGCTGTGGATGTACGTGTTGGACTGGGTGACTCGCGTTATTAACAGGCCGCTGTGGATGTACGTGTTGGACTGGGTGACTCGCGTTATTAACAGGCCGCTGTGGATGTAGGTGTTGGACTGGGTGACTCGCGTTATTAACAGGCCGCTGTGGATGTACGTGTTGGACCGGGTGACTCGCGTGATTAACAGGCCGCTGTGGATGTACGTGTTGGACTGGGTGACTCGCATGATTAACAGGCCCTGTCGCTGTGGATGTACGTGTTGGACTGGGTGACTCGCGTGATTAACAGGCTCTGTCGCTGTGGATGTACGTGTTGGACTGGGTGACTCGCGTTATTAACAGGCCGCTGTGGATGTAGGTGTTGGACTGGGTGACTCGCGTTATTAACAGGCCGCTGTGGATGTACGTGTTGGACCGGGTGACTCGCGTGATTAACAGGCCGCTGTGGATGTACGTGTTGGACTGGGTGACTCGCGTTATTAACAGGCCGCTGTGGATGTAGGTGTTGGACCGGGTGACTCGTGATTAACAGGCCCTGTCGCTGTGGATGTACGTGTTGGACTGGGTGACTCGCGTGATTAACAGGCCGCTGTGGATGTACGTGTTGGACTGGGTGACTCGCATGATTAACAGGCCCTGTCGCTGTGGATGTACGTGTTGGACTGGGTGACTCGCGTGATTAACAGGCCCTGTCGCTATGGATGTACGTGTTGGACTGGGTGACTCGCGTGATTAACAGGCCCTGTCGCTATGGATGTACGTGTTGGACTGGGTGACTCGTGATTAACAGGCCCTGTCGCTGTGGATGTACGTGTTGGACTGGGTGACTCGCGTGATTAACAGGCCCTGTCGCTGTGGATGTACGTGTTGGACTGGGTGACTCGTGTGATTAACAAGCCCTGTCGCTGTGGATGTACGTGTTGGACTGGGTGACTCGTGATTAACAGGCCCTGTCGCTGTGGATGTACGTGTTGGACTGGGTGACTCGTGTGATTAACAGGCCCTGTCGCTGTGGATGTACGTGTTGGACTGGGTGACTCGCATGATTAACAGGCCCTGTCGCTGTGGATGTACGTGTTGGACCGGGTGACTCGCGTGATTAACAGGCCCTGTCGCTGTGGATGTAGGTGTTGGACTGGGTGACTCGCGTGATTAACAGGCCCTGTCGCTGTGGATGTAGGTGTTGGACTGGGTGACTCGCGTGATTAACAGGCCCTGTCGCTGTGGATGTACGTGTTGGACCGGGTGACTCGCGTGATTAACAGGTCGCTGTGGATGTAGGTGTTGGACTGGGTGACTCGCGTGATTAACAGGCCCTGTCGCTGTGGATGTACGTGTTGGACTGGGTGACTCGTGATTAACAGGCCCTGTCGCTGTGGATGTAGGTGTTGGACTGGGTGACTCGCGTGATTAACAGGCCCTGTCGCTGTGGATGTAGGTGTTGGACTGGGTGACTCGTGATTAACAGGCCCTGTCGCTGTGGATGTAGGTGTTGGACTGGGTGACTCGCGTGATTAACAGGCCCTGTCGCTGTGGATGTAGGTGTTGGACTGGGTGACTCGCGTGATTAACAGGCCCTGTCGCTGTGGATGTAGGTGTTGGACTGGGTGACTCGCGTGATTAACAGGCCCTGTCGCTGTGGATGTAGGTGTTGGACTGGGTGACTCGCGTGATTAACAGGCCCTGTCGCTGTGGATGTACGTGTTGGACTGGGTGACTCGCGTGATTAACAGGCCCTGTCGCTGTGGATGTACGTGTTGGACTGGGTGACTCGCGTGATTAACAGGCCCTGTCGCTGTGGATGTACGTGTTGGACTGGGTGACTCGCGTGATTAACAGGCCCTGTCGCTGTGGATGTAGGTGTTGGACTGGGTGACTCGCGTGATTAACAGGCCCTGTCGCTGTGGATGTAGGTGTTGGACCGGGTGACTCGCGTGATTAACAGGTCGCTGTGGATGTACGTGTTGGACCGGGTGACTCGCGTGATTAACAGGCCCTGTCGCTGTGGATGTACGTGTTGGACTGGGTGACTCGCGTGATTAACAGGTCGCTGTGGATGTACGTGTTGGACTGGGTGACTCGCGTGATTAACAGGTCGCTGTGGATGTACGTGTTGGACTGGGTGACCTCGCGTGATTAACAGGTCGCTGTGGATGTAGGTGTTGGACTGGGTGACTCGCGTGATTAACAGGTCGCTGTGGATGTAGGTGTTGGACTGGGTGACTCGCGTGATTAACAGGTCGCTGTGGATGTAGGTGTTGGACTGGGTGACTCGCGTGATTAACAGGTCGCTGTGGATGTACGTGTTGGACTGGGTGACTCGCGTGATTAACAGGCCGCTGTGGATGTAGGTGTTGGACTGGGTGACTCGCGTGATTAACAGGTCGCTGTGGATGTACGTGTTGGACTGGGTGACTCGCGTGATTAACAGGTCGCTGTGGAATGTAGGTGTTGGACTGGGTGACTCGCGTGATTAACAGGTCGCTGTGGATGTACGTGTTGGACTGGGTGACTCGCGTGATTAACAGGCCCTGTCGCTGTGGATGTACGTGTTGGACTGGGTGACTCGCGTGATTAACAGGCCCTGTCGCTGTGGATGTAGGTGTTGGACTGGGTGACTCGCGTGATTAACAGGCCCTGTCGCTGTGGATGTAGGTGTTGGACTGGGTGACTCGCGTGATTAACAGGCCCTGTCGCTGTGGATGTAGGTGTTGGACTGGGTGACTCGCGTGATTAACAGGCCCTGTCGCTGTGGATGTACGTGTTGGACTGGGTGACTCGCGTGATTAACAGGCCCTGTCGCTGTGGATGTACGTGTTGGACTGGGTGACTCGCGTGATTAACAGGCCCTGTCGCTGTGGATGTAGGTGTTGGACTGGGTGACTCGCGTGATTAACAGGCCCTGTCGCTGTGGATGTACGTGTTGGACTGGGTGACTCGTGATTAACAGGCCCTGTCGCTGTGGATGTAGGTGTTGGACTGGGTGACTCGCGTGATTAACAGGCCCTGTCGCTGTGGATGTAGGTGTTGGACTGGGTGACTCGCGTGATTAACAGGCCCTGTCGCTGTGGATGTAGGTGTTGGACTGGGTGACTCGCGTGATTAACAGGTCGCTGTGGATGTACGTGTTGGACTGGGTGACTCGCGTGATTAACAGGTCGCTGTGGATGTAGGTGTTGGACCGGGTGACTCGCGTGATTAACAGGTCGCTGTGGATGTAGGTGTTGGACTGGGTGACTCGCGTGATTAACAGGTCGCTGTGGATGTACGTGTTGGACTGGGTGACTCGCGTGATTAACAGGCCCTGTCGCTGTGGATGTACGTGTTGGACTGGGTGACTCGTGTGATTAACAGGCCCTGTCGCTGTGGATGTACGTGTTGGACTGGGTGACTCGTGATTAACAGGCCCTGTCGTTGTGGATGTAGGTGTTGGACTGGGTGACTCGCGTGATTAACAGGCCCTGTCGCTGTGGATGTACGTGTTGGACTGGGTGACTCGTAATTAACAGGCCCTGTCGCTGTGGATGTAGGTGTTGGACTGGGTGACTCGCGTGATTAACAGGCCCTGTCGCTGTGGATGTAGGTGTTGGACTGGGTGACTCGCATGATTAACAGGCCCTGTCGCTGTGGATGTAGGTGTTGGACTGGGTGACTCGTGATTAACAGGCCCTGTCGCTGTGGATGTACGTGTTGGACTGGGTGACTCGTGATTAACAGGCCCTGTCGCTGTGGATGTAGGTGTTGGACTGGGTGACTCGCATGATTAACAGGCCCTGTCGCTGTGGATGTAGGTGTTGGACTGGGTGACTCGCGTGATTAACAGGCCCTGTCGCTGTGGATGTAGGTGTTGGACTGGGTGACTCGTGATTAACAGGCCCTGTCGCTGTGGATGTAGGTGTTGGACTGGGTGACTCGCGTGATTAACAGGCCCTGTCGCTGTGGATGTAGGTGTTGGACTGGGTGACTCGCGTGATTAACAGGCCCTGTCGCTGTGGATGTACGTGTTGGACCGGGTGACTCGCGTGATTAACAGGCCCTGTCGCTGTGGATGTACGTGTTGGACTGGGTGACTCGTGATTAACAGGCCCTGTCGCTGTGGATGTACGTGTTGGACCGGGTGACTCGCGTGATTAACAGGCCCTGTCGCTGTGGATGTACGTGTTGGACTGGGTGACTCACGTGATTAACAAGCCCTGTCGCTGTGGATGTACGTGTTGGACCGGGTGACTCGCGTGATTAACAGGCCCTGTCGCTGTGGATGTACGTGTTGGACTGGGTGACTCGTGATTAACAGGCCCTGTCGCTGTGGATGTAGGTGTTGGACTGGGTGACTCGCGTGATTAACAGGCCCTGTCGCTGTGGATGTAGGTGTTGGACCGGGTGACTCGCGTGATTAACAGGCCCTGTCGCTGTGGATGTACGTGTTGGACTGGGTGACTCGCGTGATTAACAGGCCCTGTCGCTGTGGATGTATGTGTTGGACTGGGTGACTCGCGTGATTAACAGGCCCTGTCGCTGTGGATGTACGTGTTGGACTGGGTGACTGGCGTGATTAACAGGCCCTGTCGCTGTGGATGTAGGTGTTGGACTGGGTGACTCGTGATTAACAGGCCCTGTCGCTGTGGATGTACGTGTTGGACTGGGTGACTCGCGTGATTAACAGGTCGCTATGGATGTACGTGTTGGACCGGGTGACTCGCGTGATTAACAGGCCCTGTCGCTGTGGATGTACGTGTTGGACTGGGTGACTCGCGTGATTAACAGGCCCTGTCGCTGTGGATGTACGTGTTGGACTGGGTGACTCGCGTGATTAACAGGCCCTGTCGCTGTGGATGTACGTGTTGGACTGGGTGACTCGCGTGATTAACAGGCCCTGTCGCTGTGGATGTAGGTGTTGGACTGGGTGACTCGCGTGATTAACAGGCCCTGTCGCTGTGGATGTACGTGTTGGACCGGGTGACTCGCGTGATTAACAGGCCCTGTCGCTGTGGATGTAGGTGTTGGACCGGGTGACTCGTGATTAACAGGCCCTGTCGCTGTGGATGTAGGTGTTGGACTGGGTGACTCGCGTGATTAACAGGCCCTGTCGCTGTGGATGTAGGTGTTGGACTGGGTGACTCGCATGATTAACAGGCCCTGTCGCTGTGGATGTACGTGTTGGACTGGGTGACTCGTGATTAACAGGCCCTGTCGCTGTGGATGTACGTGTTGGACTGGGTGACTCGTGATTAACAGGCCCTGTCGCTGTGGATGTAGGTGTTGGACTGGGTGACTCGTGATTAACAGGCCCTGTCGCTGTGGATGTACGTGTTGGACTGGGTGACTCGCATGATTAACAGGCCCTGTCGCTGTGGATGTAGGTGTTGGACTGGGTGACTCGTGATTAACAGGCCCTGTCGCTGTGGATGTAGGTGTTGGACTGGGTGACTCGCGTGATTAACAGGCCCTGTCGCTGTGGATGTAGGTGTTGGACTGGGTGACTCGCGTGATTAACAGGCCCTGTCGCTGTGGATGTACGTGTTGGACTGGGTGACTCGCGTGATTAACAGGCCCTGTCGCTGTGGATGTAGGTGTTGGACTGGGTGACTCGCGTGATTAACAGGCCCTGTCGCTGTGGATGTACGTGTTGGACTGGGTGACTCGCGTGATTAACAGGCCCTGTCGCTGTGGATGTACGTGTTGGACTGGGTGACTCGTGATTAACAGGCCCTGTCGCTGTGGATGTAGGTGTTGGACTGGGTGACTCGTGATTAACAGGCCCTGTCGCTGTGGATGTAGGTGTTGGACTGGGTGACTCGCGTGATTAACAGGCCCTGTCGCTGTGGATGTAGGTGTTGGACTGGGTGACTCGCATGATTAACAGGCCCTGTCGCTGTGGATGTACGTGTTGGACCGGGTGACTCGCGTGATTAACAGGCCCTGTCGCTGTGGATGTAGGTGTTGGACTGGGTGACTCGCGTGATTAACAGGCCCTGTCGCTGTGGATGTAGGTGTTGGACTGGGTGACTCGCGTGATTAACAGGCCCTGTCGCTGTGGATGTACGTGTTGGACTGGGTGACTCGCGTGATTAACAGGCCCTGTCGCTGTGGATGTAGGTGTTGGACTGGGTGACTCGCGTGATTAACAGGCCCTGTCGCTGTGGATGTACGTGTTGGACTGGGTGACTCGCGTGATTAACAGGCCCTGTCGCTGTGGATGTACGTGTTGGACTGGGTGACTCGTGATTAACAGGCCCTGTCGCTGTGGATGTAGGTGTTGGACTGGGTGACTCGCGTGATTAACAGGCCCTGTCGCTGTGGATGTACGTGTTGGACTGGGTGACTCGCGTGATTAACAGGCCGCTGTGGATGTACGTGTTGGACTGGGTGACTCGCGTGATTAACAGGCCGCTGTGGATGTACGTGTTGGACTGGGTGACTCGCGTGATTAACAGGCCCTGTCGCTGTGGATGTAGGTGTTGGACTGGGTGACTCACGTGATTAACAGGCCCTGTCGCTGTGGATGTAGGTGTTGGACTGGGTGACTCGCGTGATTAACAGGCCCAGTCGCTGTGGATGTACGTGTTGGACTGGGTGACTCGCGTGATTAACAGGCCCTGTCGCTGTGGATGTACGTGTTGGACTGGGTGACTCGCGTGATTAACAGGCCCTGTCGCTGTGGATGTACGTGTTGGACTGGGTGACTCGTGATTAACAGGCCCTGTCGCTGTGGATGTACGTGTTGGACCGGGTGACTCGCGTGATTAACAGGTCGCTGTGGATGTAGGTGTTGGACCGGGTGACTCGTGATTAACAGGCCCTGTCGCTGTGGATGTACGTGTTGGACTGGGTGACTCGCGTGATTAACAGGCCCTGTCGCTGTGGATGTAGGTGTTGGACTGGGTGACTCGTGATTAACAGGCCCTGTCGCTGTGGATGTAGGTGTTGGACTGGGTGACTCGCGTGATTAACAGGCCCTGTCGCTGTGGATGTACGTGTTGGACTGGGTGACTCGTGATTAACAGGCCCTGTCGCTGTGGATGTAGGTGTTGGACCGGGTGACTCACGTGATTAACAGGCCCTGTCGCTGTGGATGTACGTGTTGGACTGGGTGACTCGTGATTAACAGGCCCTGTCGCTGTGGATGTAGGTGTTGGACTGGGTGACTCGTGATTAACAGGCCCTGTCGCTGTGGATGTAGGTGTTGGACTGGGTGACTCGTGATTAACAGGCCCTGTCGCTGTGGATGTACGTGTTGGACCGGGTGACTCGCGTGATTAACAGGCCCTGTCGCTGTGGATGTACGTGTTGGACTGGGTGACTCGTGATTAACAGGCCCTGTCGCTGTGGATGTAGGTGTTGGACTGGGTGACTCACGTGATTAACAGGCCCTGTCGCTGTGGATGTAGGTGTTGGACTGGGTGACTCGCGTGATTAACAAGCCCTGTCGCTGTGGATGTACGTGTTGGACCGGGTGACTCGCGTGATTAACAGGCCCTGTCGCTGTGGATGTACGTGTTGGACTGGGTGACTCGTGTGATTAACAGGCCCTGTCGCTGTGGATGTACGTGTTGGACTGGGTGACTCGTGTGATTAACAAGCCCTGTCGCTGTGGATGTACGTGTTGGACCGGGTGACTCGCGTGATTAACAGGTCGCTGTGGATGTACGTGTTGGACCGGGTGACTCGCGTGATTAACAAGCCCTGTCGCTGTGGATGTATGTGTTGGATGTAAGTGGTTGCTAACGTGTTTAGCGAGAAAGTGGTTGCTACTGTGTTTAGCGAGAGAGTGGTTGCTACTGTGTTTAGCGAGAAAGTGGTTGCTAATGTGTTTAGCAAGAAAGTGGTTGCTACTGTGTTTAGCGAGAAAGTGGTTGCTAATGTGTTTAGCAAGAAACTGGCTGCTGATGTGTTTAGCGAGAAAGTGGTTGCTGATGTGTTTAGCGAGAAAGTGGTTGCTACTGTGTTTAGCGAGAAAGTGGTTGCTAATGTGTTTAGCAAGAAACTGGCTGCTGATGTGTTTAGCGAGAAAGTGGTTGCTTTGCTTTCCGTGAGGGTGAAAGTCGCGTTTTTTAAGGCGCTTTATTTACTTCTAGGCTTGTTGTTCTCTCAGGCGCAAGAAGATTGGTTCTGCGTAACTCTCTCTTACTCTATTGCGCGTGGTCTGGGCATAGTCTGGGCATGGTCTGGGCATGGTCTGGGCATATCATCTGGATGAATGTTTATGAAACGTTTCATGAAGATCGATCCAATAGTTTTCCTCGGAATCGATCTACACACACACACACACACACACACACACACACACACACACTCATACACCAAGACCCTCGTCTCGATTCCCAGTCTATGTCAATATATTTAGTCAAACCTTGACCAAACCCAAAGAGGAGGGAGTGTAAAATGGGGGTACATGTAGAGAGGTGACGAACAGAACGTTGCGAACAGAACGTTACGAACAGAACGTTACGAACAGAACGTTACGAACAGAACGTTACGAACAGAACGTTACGAACAGAACGTTACGAACAGAACGTTACGAACAGAACGTTACGAACAGAACGTTACGAACAGAACGTTACGAACAGAACGTTACGAACAGAACGTTACGAACAGAACGTTACGAACAGAACGTCTGAGACACCAGGGTCTTACAAGGGAAGGAGCGATTCTTTAATCGGTGGGGGGGGGGGGGGGGGGGGTCCACTTTTCAAACAACAGTAAAGTATAACGGAGATAGAACTTGTCACGTGGTCTTCAACTACAGTGGTTGATGTAAGAGAGCTTGTAGTTTTACCTGACTTAAACCAGTAATGGCTATTTTTAGCCCAGGTGAGAGATGAGACGCTAGGAATTATGAAATATCACTCCACGAAGTAAAACAGCAGCCCCGGATAACAATGACTGAAGTCAGTCAACAAAGCCGCTTAGATGACTGGGGAGCCGCCTTAATGTGATGACTGGGGAGCCGCCTTAATGTGATGACTGGGGAGCCGCCTTAATGTGATGTCTGGGGAGCCGCCTTAATGTGATGACTGGGGAGCCGCCTTAATGTGATGACTGGGGAGCCGCCTTAATGTGATGTCTGGGGAGCCGCCTTAATGTGATGACTGGGGAGCCGCCTTAATGTGATGACTGGGGAGCCGCCTTAATGTGATGTCTGGGGAGCCGCCTTAATGTGATGACTGGGGAGCCGCCTTAATGTGATGACTGGGGAGCCGCCTTAATGTGATGACTGGGGAGCCGCCTTAATGTGATGACTGGGGAGCCGCCTTAATGTGATGACTGGGGAGCCGCCTTAATGTGATGACTGGGGAGCCGCCTTAATGTGATGACTGGGGAGCCGCCTTAATGTGATGAGCCACTGTCACGCCAATACCCAATTGTTTTAATTCCACCACTCACACACCTCAAGGCATGGACTGCTGACGTCACGGCGCTATTATCTGATGCAAGCTAAAAACATTGACACTCTAAACCCGCACCCCGCTTTAATTAAAGCTCGTATACACACTTAGAGTGTGGCCTCGTTGAGGACACGAAGAGAAGAGTATTTCTCCACTCATTATTGAAGCTCGTTTACACACTTAGAGTGTGGCCACGTTGTTGACACGAAGAGAAGAGTATTTCTCCACTCATTATTGAAGCTCGTTTACACACTTAGAGTGTGGCCTCGTTGTTGACACGAAGAGAAGAGTATTTATCCACTCATTATTGAAGCTCGTATACACACTTAGAGTGTGGCCACGTTGTTGACACGAAGAGAAGAGTATTTCTCCACTCATTATTGAAGCTCGTTTACACACTTAGAGTGTGGCCACGTTGTTGACACGAAGAGAAGAGTATTTATCCACTCATTATTGAAGCTCGTTTACACACTTAGAGTGTGGCCACGTTGTTGACACGAAGAGAAGAGTATTTCTCCACTCATTATTGAAGCTCGTTTACACACTTAGAGTGTGGCCACGTTGTTGACACGAAGAGAAGAGTATTTCTCCACTCATTATTGAAGCTCGTATACACACTTAGAGTGTGGCCACGTTGTTGACACGAAGAGAAGAGTATTTCTCCACTCATTATTGAAGCTCGTTTACACACTTAGAGTGTGGCCACGTTGTTGACACGAAGAGAAGAGTATTTCTCCACTCATTATTGAAGCTCGTATACACACTTAGAGTGTGGCCACGTTGTTGACACGAAGAGAAGAGTATTTCTCCACTCATTATTGAAGCTCGTTTACACACTTAGAGTGTGGCCACGTTGTTGACACGAAGAGAAGAGTATTTCTCCACTCATTATTGAAGCTCGTTTACACACTTAGAGTGTGGCCTCGTTGAGGACACGAAGAGAAGAGTATTTATCCACTCATTATTAAAGCTCGTATACACACTTAGAGTGTGGCCTCGTTGAGGACACGAAGAGAAGAGTATTTCTCCACTCATTATTGAAGCTCGTTTACACACTTAGAGTGTGGCCACGTTGTTGACACGAAGAGAAGAGTATTTATCCACTCATTATTAAAGCTCGTATACACACTTAGAGTGTGGCCTCGTTGAGGACACGAAGAGAAGAGTATTTCTCCACTCATTATTGAAGCTCGTTTACACACTTAGAGTGTGGCCACGTTGTTGACACGAAGAGAAGAGTATTTCTCCACTCATTATTGAAGCTCGTTTACACACTTAGAGTGTGGCCACGTTGTTGACACGAAGAGAAGAGTATTTCTCCACGTAGTTGGCCAAGGTATCACTCGCTGTTGGAGTCTGTTTGTACTACAGTCACGAGTGAAGGATCGCCCCCGACTGTGGCATGTGACAAGCGCAACAACATATACAAGGGATTAACGTGTATTAATAGTACTTATATCATTATGAAAACAAAAAGAAAAGAAAACATCAACCAGTGTTGGGTCAATTGGGTCAATTGGGTCAATTGGGTCACATTTTCGTCAGACAGTCGCTGACTTGTTCAGGATGGCAATCATAATTATGCTCTAATCTTTCTTTCTTTATTTGGTGTTTAACGTCGTTTTCAACCACGAAGGTTAAATCGCGACGGGGAAAGGGGGGGGGGGGGGGGGGGGGGGGGGGGAGATGGGATAGAGCCACTTGTTAATTGTTTCTTGTTCACAACAGCACTAATAAAAAAATTGCTCCAGGGGCTTGCAACGTAGTATGCTCTAATGACACAGAACGGAGACAGTTAAAAGTGAGAGATGGATTATGGGTAGCTAGTCTCCCAGCGCTTCGGACAATAAGGAGCATTGAATGAACAAGCAACATCAAACAATGTGTCTGTTTTGTTTATTAATTTGTTTATTAGTATATTTACTAAATGCTTTTCCTCATAGGAACACAACTAAAATCAACATTACCTGCTATTCCGACTTGGTCGTGTGACAAACGTTTTCTTCCACACGAGATTACGTTGATTGTCTATGTACTTGATTTTAGTCCAAAACAAGGAAACTGACAAGAGGTGTTAACAGAATGGAATGATTTGCACGGAACTATACAACCGCGCATTAATCGATCGCCTGCGCAGGTTGACTGGTTGAGTGATTCGGATTCGATCAAACTTTCGCACAAAAACTCCTTGTTTCTTTGAATAACTGAAGAAAGGAGGAATAAAGAGGTTACACACCTCGTCTCAGTGATTATTAAAAATAATGGTCTCAGTTCGCGGTCATGAAAAAGCTCGCTGAAGCTCGCATTGCCAACTTCGACCATTATTTTTAATAATCACTGAGACTCGGCATGTAACCTCTACATCTTGCACACGTTTGCTTTAGTTGTGGCAAAGAAGGAAAGCGTGTGACATTAACTATTGTTCTTATTCTTCTTCGTTCATGGGCTGAAACTCCAACGTTCAAACATGTTTTTGCACAAGTGAGTTTGTACGTGTATGACCGTTTTTACCCCGCCATTCAGACTGCCATACGCCGCTTTTGGGGGAACTAACTATTATGACGTTGGTTATTTAATCCAACGGGAATCGGGAAAAACATAGATCTGCAAAAAGCCATTCACTCTCGACATCTTTAGCAAATGTACTTTTCCTCTTTATGCCAAGACACTGAAATACGAGCAAACAAAATAATTGTGTAGAACACATACATCAATGTCCACGCGAGTGCATCCTGTGTCGTGTACACGAGGAGAGTTGGTTGTGTGAGTGCAATATGGGCCAACATATGGGTGATGACTGGTGAATGCCGCCTGTACGCCATCAATTGAATAGCTCTCTCCTCTTCTCTATAATCCGTGTTCAGCTCTGCGTGTACTGGTCTACAACATGATTAGAAACGCACAGTGGTTTTTTTTCTCCGATTTTTGGAAACGCAAGGCTTGTTTAGGTGCATGCTTGTAAGTATTATTTTGTTTGGGTCTTGACAGCTTCTCCGATTTGTCCCGAAAAGGGACACACATACATTCAGTTTGTAATATATGCATGAATTTCAATCTCATTACAGCCTGCAAGTAAAACAAATAGTGATTCTGAACATTTACTAGCCAGAGAGCAAACCTTACTAGCCGAACCAACAATTTGTTTCAGCAACTTTACTCGCATTTAGCGACATTTCTACTCGCCAGTTACATATGTTTCTACTCGCTATGGCCAGTAGATAAACATTTGTACTCGCCAGTTACATATGTTTCTACTCGCTATGGCCAGTAGATAAACATTTGTACTCGCCAGTTACATATGTTTCTACTCGCTATGGCCAGTAGATAAACATTTGTACTCGCCAGTTACATATGTTTCTACTCGCTATGGCCAGTAGATAAACATTTGTACTCGCCAGTTACATATGTTTCTACTCGCTATGGCCAGTAGATAAACATTTGTACTCGCCAGTTACATATGTTTCTACTCGCTATGGCCAGTAGATAAACATTTGTACTCGCCAGTTACATATGTTTCTACTCCCTATGGCCAGTAGATAAACATTTCTACTCGCCAGTTACATATGTTTCTACTCGCTATGGCGAGTACAATACTTGGCACTCTCAGGCCCGCATTAGAACAGATATAGATCTTTTTTTTTTAAATGGCAATTTAAGTGAATCCACGTTAAAAAGTAGAGAGGCGAAAACGTCATAAATTGATATTATTTCACAAGATCGTTCACCGCAAGGTGCCAAACTACTTATTAGCGATATTGCCACCATTGATATCAACTAATAACCCATATCACCGGCGCAGACCTCTAGACAGGAAAGTTCCATCGTTTAAAACTGAATTATATAGAAACTCATTTCTCCCATCTACTACACAACTCTGGAATTCTTTACCAGACTATATAAAACTTAGTGATTCCCTAAGTGAATTTAAGCACTTTTTGTCAAAAAACGATTTAAGTCCGCCGTGTTATTTTTATTCTGGAGATCGCATGTCACAAATAATTCACTGTAAGCTCAGGTTATATATAAGTGATCTCAATAACGATCTAGTGAGACGTCACGTTGCTACAGATGCATCTTGTGACTGTGGATTCCCGTCCGAATCCGTACAACACTTCATATTCGATTGTCCAAATTATCGCGAAGCACGTCAAGAAACTATACATACCTCCCTAATCACACAATTCACCTCCCCCACATTTTAAACGGAGACAGACAGTATTCTTTAGATTTGAACAGGAAATTTTTTTCCACCGTACACTCGTTCATTGAACGTTCAGGCCGCTTTGGGCAAGTCAGAATAAATGCTCTACAAGCCGGACAACAACTTTAACTTCTGCACATCTCCTACCCATCCCTCTTCTTTTATTCATCTTCTTTCCCTCCTTCCTTCCTTTACTGTCTTTCTTTATAATCATTATGCAACGTTCATTAGGTTATTAATAGATTTGGTTTATTGAGACAAATTTTTCACCCGTTACCGCCTTATGTTGTACTGTCATGCAGGAACACCACTATAAGCTTCTAGCTTGTTGCTGTTTCTGTGAACTTTGTATACATGTCATGATTGTAACCCTTGTTAAAATAAACTTATGTTTAAACCAAAAAGTAGAATGTCGACTCTATGGCTTAAGCCGGATATAAAATTGGTAAAGTCTACTTCACCAAGACTACTTCACCAAGTCTACTTCACCAAGTCTACTTCACCAAGTCTACTTCACCAAGACTACTTCACCAAGTCTACTTCACCAAGACTACTTCACCAAGTCTACTTCACCAAGTCTACTTCACCAAGTCTACTTCACCAAGTCTACTTCACCAAGACTACTTCACCAAGTCTACTTCACCAAGACTACTTCACCAAGTCTACTTCACCAAGACTACTTCACCAAGTCTACTTCACCAAGTCTACTTCACCAAGTCTACTTCACCAAGACTACTTCACCAAGACTACTTCACCAAGTCTACTTCACCAAGTCTACTTCACCAAGACTACTTCACCAAGTCTACTTCACCAAGTCTACTTCACCAAGTCTACTTCACCAAGACTACTTCACCAAGACTACTTCACCAAGTCTACTTCACCAAGACACCAAGTCTACTTCACCAAGGTCGCTGCACGATGTTTGACACTACATTCTCATCAAACAGAATTTGCGAAGACAAATTGGGGCTCAATTTAGGACAGACTTGATATGGATTCAGACAACTGACGGACCGGAATGTTCCTCCCCCCCTCTCTCCCTCCCTCCCCCCCTCTCTCCCTCCCTCCCCCCTATCTCCCCCCTCTCTCCCCCACCCCCGGGAAGACTCCCTGAGAGGCTACATGTAGCTCAACAGGACGCAAGCAATGACTGGGAACAAACAGGAACAAACAAGGAAAGCAAGCCCTTCGGGTAACATTGACCTTGGTTGTAACAACCAGTCTTCTGAGCACAGAGTGTCTGTACCATGATGCATCAGTGGACCAGATTGAATCAAAAAAGGTCACATAGTTTGCAAGTTATCAGAAGAAATGATTATAAAAAAAACTCGCACCGTTTGCAAATTATCAGAAGAAATGATAAAAATAAAATCACACCGTTTGCAAATGATCTGAAGAAATGACCACCACCACACAAGCGGGCGGTGAACGCCAAAGAAAAACAAATCACTTCCCCGCCGCTGGGTCGAGGGCTTAGGAACACGCACAATCAGGTTGTCCTGTCCTTTTACCCTTGGTCCTTCGTCCGCCATGCACAATCATTGACACAGCTCAGATGATAGGACATTTATGACGTTACACGTTAGATAATAGGATATTGTTTATGTAACAGTTGACATGATATTTATGATGTTACACGGTCTCATTAAATCGGCTTGGCTGTCGTGCAGCCCATGTGTCATTGTGAATCATGCAGCGTGAAGGAAGCACTCGTCAACCCAAGTGCACACAACGAGTCTCGGCGACAGGCCATCTCGTTTCTAACGACTATGTACTTGAGTTCTGTTTGTTGAGAGGGCTTTCTATGTGTCTCTATGACAATACGTCTGTCTTTGTCTCTATGCCTGTCTGTTTATCTGTCTGTTGATATATGTGTCTGTCTGCCTGCCTGCCTATTTGTCTGTCTGTTGATATCTTTGTCTGTCTGTTGATATCTTTGTCTGTCTGTTGATATCTTTGTCTGTCTGTCTGCCTGCCTGCCTATTTGTCTGTCTGTTGATATATTTGTCTGTCTGTCTGCCTGCCTGCCTATTTGTCTGTCTGTTGATATCTTTGTCTGTCTGTTGATATCTTTGTCTGTCTGCCTGCCTGCCTATTTGTCTGTCTGTTGATATCTTTGTCTGTCTGTTGATATCTTTGTCTGTCTGCCTGCCTGCCTATTTGTCTGTCTGTTGATATCTTTGTCTGTCTGTTGATATCTTTGTCTGTCTGTTGATATCTTTGTCTGTCTGCCTGCCTGCCTATTTGTCTGTCTGTTGATATCTTTGTCTGTCTGTTGATATCTTTGTCTGTCTGTCTGTTGATATCTTTGTCTGTCTGCCTGCCTGCCTATTTGTCTGTCTGTTGATATATTTGTCTGTCTGCCTGCCTGCCTATTTGTCTGTCTGTTGATATATTTGTCTGTCTGTTGATATCTTTGTCTGTCTGCCTGCCTGCCTATTTGTCTGTCTGTTGATATATTTGTCTGTCTGTCTGTCTGTTGATATATTTGTCTGTCTGTTGATATCTTTGTCTGCCTGCCTGCCTGCCTATTTTGTCTGTCTGTTGATATCTTTGTCTGTCTGTTGATATCTTTGTCTGTCTGCCTGCCTGCCTATTTGTCTGTCTGTTGATATCTTTGTCTGTCTGTCTGTTGATATCTTTGTCTGTCTGCCTGCCTGCCTATTTGTCTGTCTGTTGATATCTTTGTCTGTCTGTCTGTCTGTCTGCCTGCCTGCCTATTTTGTCTGTCTGTTGATATCTTTGTCTGTCTGCCTGTCGATATTTTTGTGTATCTCTATCTGACGACCTTCCTCGTATGCTGTTTATATAGTTCTGATCCCTCTCTCTGTCTCTCTCTCTGTCTCTGTCTCCCCCTCTCTCTCTCTCTCTGTCTCTGTCTCCCTCTCTCCCCCAACAAATAAGAAATGCAACTTCAGTGAAAATGTTTAAGAGACAGTCACGTTCACACATCATTCGTGAATGAAATGTCTTGTTCGATTGTTATTTTGTTGAACATTTTGTACCAGTGTTAACGGATGTGTAGCTGATTTGAGCAACTTAATTCTCAAAATGAAAGGTTTAACTATGTCAATGTAATTTTGTAATTTTTGAGTTCTCCTTATATAATTCCTTAAATGCACATTGTGTTGCAATCCATACAATGTAATTCTGTATCTTTTATGATTGAATTTTGATTGTTTATGTCCGTCTCTCTTTAGGTGTTGTATAAAGGACAGGTTGGAAGAATAGGCTTTGCCTAAAACCTTTATCCTTTTGTAATAAAGTTCTGAGTCTGAGTCTGAGTCTCTCTCTCTCTCTCACTCTCTCTCTCTCTCTCACTCTCTCTCTCACGCTCTCTCTCTCCCCCTCTCTCTCTCTCTCTCCCTCTTTCCCCTCTCTCTCTCATTCTCTCTCTCTTTTTTAATTATATAATTGTGTGTCTATGCGTCCCAAGGACAGATTGTAAGAAAAGGCGTAGCCTTAAATCTAAATCCTTGTAAAATAAAGTTCATTTCAATTCAATTCAATTCTCTCGCTCTCGCTCTCTCGCTCTCTCTCTCACTCTCTCTCACTCTCTCACTCTCTCTCTCTCACTCTCTCCCCTCTCTCTCCCACTCTCTCTCTCTCCCTCTCTCTCCCCTCTCTCTCTCTCTCTCTCTCACACTCTCTCTGTGTGTCTCTCTTTCTCTCTCTCCCTCTCTCTCTCTCTCTCTCACTCTCTCTCTCTCTCTCTCTCTCTCTCTGACTCTCTCTCTCTCTCTCCCTCTCTCTCTCTCTCTCTTATGGTATGGTAATTGCAACCAGACAAAAACATCAGATTTCTCCACTCAAACTAAATCTTACTATTGGTACGCAATCAATTGAACAAGTTCAACAGCATCGCGTTTTAGGGGTAATTCTTGATTGTGAATTCAAGTGGCAGGCACAAATACAGCATATTTGCAAGAAAGTAGCCAAGAACGTTTTCCTCCTATCCAAGTTAAAGCAATATACCGACAGAAGGACTCTGGAAATGTTCCACCATGCTCATGTAATGCCTCACATTAATTATGTTTCGACGCTCTGGGATGGCAGCAGTAATGTCCACTTGAAAAAGTTAGACTCTCTCTATCGTCGCTCGGCCAAACTCATCGTAAAGGATAATGCCTCAACAGATATGAAATTAAAAATGCTTAACTTTCTTCCACTGGAAAAGCATCTCAAGTTAAACAAAGCCATTTTCATGCATAAATTGTATCACGGTAAAGTGCCGATTTACATTACATCATTATTTAATAAAGCTACCCACAGATATGGGTCGGTCAACCTGATCCCACCAATTCCACGAATTGACCTGTATAAGACCAGTCTTGCTTTTTCGGGTACTTCAGTTTGGAATTCACTTCCATCATCCTTTAAGCACCTAAAGTCATTAAAAAGTTTTAAAAAATGTGTAAAAAACCACTTAATGTCTGAGTAGTTTAACGCCTTTTGACTTACCAAACTTAGTATTACGTCAAAAATATGCTGTGCATTGTATATTCTGAACATATTTTTGTTACTCTATTGCTACATGTTCGATTGCCACCAGCTTGTATTTATAATTACCTGCATAGTATGCATTTGATTTTATGAATAACCACATATGTATGCTCTTCATGCCTCATCTTTATCATCATCATCATCATTATCATCATCATTATCGTCATCATCATCATCATCGTCATCTTTATTATCACGTTTTCCGACCTCCTTTTGTTGGTTAACTTTTTAACTTTTTAATTTTTAATTTTTAATTTTTTATTTTTATTTTTATTTTTTTAATTTTTATTTTTTTTTTATTTTTTATTTTTATTTTTTTATTTTAATTATATAATTGTGTGTCTATGCGTCCCAAGGACAGATTGTAAGAAAAGGCGTAGCCTTAAATCTAAATCCTTGTAAAATAAAGTTCAATTCAATTCAATTCAATTCTCTCTCTCTGACTCTCTCTCTCTCTCTCCCTCTCTCTCTCTCTCTCACTCTCTCTCTCTCTCTCTCTCTCTCTCTCTCTGACTCTCTCTCTCTCTCCCTCTCTCTCTCTCTCTCTCTCTCTCTCTCTCTCTCTCTCTCTCTCTCTGACTCTCTCTCTCTCTATTCATTTCGAGCTACCTCCTGATCCAGTTCAGTTTCATTCTCTCTCTTTCTTCTCGTTCCCCAGTCTCATACCAAACACCTCACCCCGAGCAGTGTGAGTAGTGTGAGCAGTGTGAGTAGTGTGAGTAGTGTGAGTAGTGTTTTCAGCCAGCACAGTACGGCTGTATGATTGATGAGCGTTCCCATAGAGCAGTCCCAGCTACAGCACCACTTGTTGGCACACTCCTCAACCGACACAACGTCGTGACAACTTCGGGCCTAGACTTATCCTCACGTGTCAAGGTGTTCTCTGTGTCCCAAGTACAGCGGAACCCCCATTTTACCCCCCCCCCCACCCACACACACCCACACACCCAATCTTGGACTCACTCCCTCCCTTTCTCCCTTCCTCCCTTTAAATACCCTTTTTTCACAGACTTTCTGTTTTTAATCTATGTAAATTTACCCCCATTTTAAGACTCCCTCTTTCTTGAAACCGGATTTTCTGAGATTTTTGGCGGACTTGAAAAGAGGGTTCGATTGCAGTAGCAAAGGTGCGAGGGTGAGGAGATAACCTGATGTAATATCACGCGGGTTGACGATTTCATACCGACACTAACTACTGATGAGGAAGCTTTTCTCATAAACGTAATAACATTAATTCTAAAGACTTTTTTGTCTGCGAGTAAAACAGTAACAGACATTGTTTTTAGCGAAGGACGACAAGCAAACAATGAAGTGTTATTTAAATCCTTCCTTGTTAAACTGTTTGACTGGTTTGCGATAATGCCAGGTCAGTCATTATTAGTACTAATTATGAAACAACACACACATTCTTTTAATTCCTCTACTTAAACCGTAACGAACAGGTAGCGAGCAAAATTCAAGAGACTCTCCCTCTCTCACCCTCCCTCTCCCTCCCTCTCCTCCCTCTCTCTCGGTCTTCTTTTCTCTCTCTCTCTCTCTCTTTCTCTCTCTCTCTTCCTCTCTCTCCCTCTCTCTCTCTCCCTCTCTCTCCCTCTCTCTCTCTTTCTCTCTCTCCCTCCCACTCTCTCTTCCTTTCTCTCCCCCTCTCTCCCTCATCCCTTCTTTCTCTCTCTCTCTCTCTCACCCTCTTTCTCTCTCACCCTCTCTCTCTATCTATCCCTATCTCACCCTCTCTGTCTCTCTCTTTCTATCTCACCCTCTCTGTCTCTCTCTATCTATCTCTATCTCACCCTCTCTGTCTCTCTCTATCTCTATCTCACCCTCTCTGTCTCTCTCTTTCTATCTCTATCTCACCCTCTCTGTCTCTCTCTATCTATCTCTATCTCACCCTCTCTGTCTCTCTCTTTCTATCTCTATCTCACCCTCTCTGTCTCTCTCTATCTATCTCTATCTCTGTCTCTCTCTATCTATCTCTATCTCACCCTCTCTGTCTCTCTCTTTCTATCTCTATCTCACCCTCTCTGTCTCTCTCTATCTATCTCTATCTCTGTCTCTCTCTATCTATCTCTATCTCACCCTCTCTGTCTCTCTCTATCTATCTCTATCTCACCCTCTCTGTCTCTCTCTATCTATCTCTATCTCACCCTCTCTGTCTCTCTCTATCTATCTCTATCTCACCCTCTCTGTCTCTCTCTTTCTATCTCTATCTCACCCTCTCTGTCTCTCTCTTTCTATCTCTATCTCACCCTCTCTGTCTCTCTTTCTATCTCTATCTCACCCTCTCTGTCTCTCTCTTTCTATCTCTATCTCACCCTCTCTGTCTCTCTCTATCTATCTCTATCTCACCCTCTCTGTCTCTCTCTTTCTATCTCTATCTCACCCTCTCTGTCTCTCTCTATCTATCTCTATCTCACCCTCTCTGTCTCTCTTTCTATCTCTATCTCACCCTCTCTGTCTCTCTCTTTCTATCTCTATCTCACCCTCTCTGTCTCTCTCTATCTATCTCTATCTCACCCTCTCTGTCTCTCTCTTTCTATCTCTATCTCACCCTCTCTGTCTCTCTCTTTCTATCTATATCTCACCCTCTCTGTCTCTCTCTATCTATCTCTATCTCTGTCTCTCTCTATCTATCTCTATCTCACCCTCTCTGTCTCTCTCTTTCTATCTCTATCTCACCCTCTCTGTCTCTCTCTATCTATCTCTATCTCTGTCTCTCTCTATCTATCTCTATCTCACCCTCTCTGTCTCTCTCTATCTATCTCTATCTCACCCTCTCTGTCTATCTATCTCTATCTCTATCTCACCCTCTCTGTCTCTCTCTATCTATCTCTATCTCACCCTCTCTGTCTCTCTCTTTCTATCTCTATCTCACCCTCTCTGTCTCTCTCTTTCTATCTCTATCTCACCCTCTCTGTCTCTCTTTCTATCTCTATCTCACCCTCTCTGTCTCTCTCTTTCTATCTCTATCTCACCCTCTCTGTCTCTCTCTATCTATCTCTATCTCACCCTCTCTGTCTCTCTCTTTCTATCTCTATCTCACCCTCTCTGTCTCTCTCTATCTATCTCTATCTCACCCTCTCTGTCTCTCTTTCTATCTCTATCTCACCCTCTCTGTCTCTCTCTTTCTATCTCTATCTCACCCTCTCTGTCTCTCTCTATCTATCTCTATCTCACCCTCTCTGTCTCTCTCTTTCTATCTCTATCTCACCCTCTCTGTCTCTCTCTTTCTATCTCTATCTCACCCTCTCTGTCTCTCTCTTTCTATCTCTATCTCACCCTCTCTGTCTCTCTCTATCTATCTCTATCTCTGTCTCTCTCTATCTATCTCTATCTCACCCTCTCTGTCTCTCTCTATCTATCTCTATCTCACCCTCTCTCTCTATCTATCTCTATCTCACCCTCTCTGTCTCTCTCTTTCTATCTCTATCTCACCCTCTCTGTCTCTCTCTTTCTATCTCTATCTCACCCTCTCTGTCTCTCTCTTTCTATCTCTATCTCACCCTCTCTGTCTCTCTCTATCTATCTCTATCTCACCCTCTCTGTCTCTCTCTTTCTATCTCTATCTCACCCTCTCTGTCTCTCTCTATCTCTCTCACCCTCTCTGTCTCTCTCTATCTATCTCTATCTCACCCTCTCTGTCTCTCTCTTTCTATCTCTATCTCACCCTCTCTGTCTCTCTCTATCTATCTCTATCTCACCCTCTCTGTCTCTCTCTATCTATATCTATCTCTATCTCACCCTCTCTGTCTCTCTCTTTCTATCTCTATCTCACCCTCTCTGTCTCTCTCTTTCTATCTCTATCTCACCCTCTCTGTCTCTCTCTATCTCTCTCACCCTCTCTGTCTCTCTCTTTCTATCTCTATCTCACCCTCTCTGTCTCTCTCTATCTATCTCTATCTCACCCTCTCTGTCTCTCTCTATCTATCTCTATCTCACCCTCTCTGTCTCTCTCTATCTATCTCTATCTCACCCTCTCTGTCTCTCTCTATCTATCTCTATCTCACCCTCTCTGTCTCTCTCTATCTATCTCTATCTCACCCTCTCTGTCTCTCTCTATCTATCTCTATCTCTGTCTCTCTCTATCTATCTCTATCTCACCCTCTCTGTCTCTCTCTTTCTATCTCTATCTCACCCTCTCTGTCACCCCCACCCCCTCTTTCTCCTCCCCGCCGCTCACTGACCTTTTAGTTGTGAGTATATCCAGGGTACGTCGTCCTCACGCCGTCACGTCACACCACCAGGAAAGAGTTCGGCGAACACTCACAAAACACAAGGCGCAAACAACTCCACACCAAGAAGACGACGAATCGAGCACAGGCAGAAATCACTGAAGATAAAGAAGAGCACGGATCTCGTGAAGGGGAGTGCGTGTCTCTCTCGCATTCACCGTGGCCCGAATGTCAAATTCACAATTATAACGCACCTGGCTGCCACTTTCTTCCCACCTGGGCGGCGAGCTTCCGTAAATACCTGTGCAGCCGCTGCGCTGTGTTACCTGCAAAGAGAGAAAAGGGGCAGGTAAAACAAGTGTTCGCTGCGACGCCGTTGTTGTTTCTCATGTTCTCTCTCTCTCTCTCTTTGTTCACTTTCTCTCCATCTCTCCGTTGTTTGATGTTTTGGGGTTTAGCTGTGTTGCTGATGTGTGGGTGTTGGGACTTGATCAACGTTCACCTTTCACGTTCTGTTTGTTCTCCACGGCTGTGGGAGCTTGGGCGCTCTAAGCTGGGGCGCAAAGATCAAATGATTGGTTAACTTTACCTATTTTCTTGTTTTAAATGCTCACTGAGTGTGTGTATGTGTGTGTGTGTGTGTGCTTGTGTGTGTGTGTGCGTGCGTGCGTGTGCGTGTGTGTGTGTGCGTGCGTGCGTGCATGTGCGTGCGTGCGTGCGTGTGTGTGTGTGTGTTTAAGTGTGCGTGCGTGCGTGCGTACGTGCGTGCGTGCGTGCGTGTGGGTGTGTGTGTGCTTGAGTGTGTGTGTGTGGGTGTGTGTGTGTGTTTGAGTGTGTGTGTGTGTGTGTGTGGGTGTGTGTGTGCTTGTGTGTGTGTTTGAGTGTGTGTAAAAACACACTGATTTGGCACGAACTCAGGAATTTCCCCAGGGAAAAAATCTTTTATCGTTGATTTATTCCCCAACAATAGTTTCTATTTTCTTTTCAGGCTAGTGTCTATCCCTTAAAATAGTAATACGAATTTTTAAAACTCAATTTATTTTGTTAGGTTAAGAAGTGACAAGGGAAGAAATAACAAACAAAATAAGGTTAGCTTGCTTGTTTCTAAGATGACGGCTGACATTTGAATCAGACATTTTTACGAAACGCTACTAATTAAATCACCAAGATTCCACTCAAAATTGACGTAAAAACTCCCGTTTTTGACGGCTCATGCGATCGACACCTGCATTAGTAGGAATAGCATAACACGCAAAATACGTAAGCTAGCTAAACAAAACAACATGTGCTGGGTAGACAATTGACTTGGCTTTTTCCTCGTATGTAACAGTTTCAAAGTTTTGCCTATTGTATTTTTTTGTCGATTTTTAATTGGTCCCTTCCGTTTTTGTTCGGTCGATTTTGAGGGTACCCTTTTTTGAGCGGCGGTCACGTGATCCATGTAAAAGAAATCTTTAATCCGCAAGGTGATCCAGATCGTCAAGTGAGCGGCCTTAACTGGCATAGCAAGTTGAAATAAAATGAAACGGAAATTATTGCTTTAATTGTGGGTGCGAAATTTGTTGCAATAAAAGTTTTGGCTAAGTTTACTTGTTCTTGTCCATTTATAGGGCGGTATTGCTACGCTGAAAACACGATAGCTGTAAAGAACATACAGTTTAAACAGCCAAAAGCAGTACAGTGGTACGTATCATTAAATGAGAGAGAGAGAGAGAGAGAGAGAGAGACAGACAGAGACAGAGACAGAGACAGAGAGAGAGACAGAGAGAGAGACAGAAAGACAGAGAGACAGAGACAGGACAGAGAGAGAGAGAGAGAGAGAGAGAGAGAGAGACAGAGAGAGAGTTAGAGAGATAATAGAGAGACAATCGAGAGAGAGAGGGTGACAGTCAGACAGACAGACAGACAGACAGACAGACAGACAGACGGACGGACAGACGGACGGACAGACGGACGGATAAACAAACAGACAGACAGACAGATAGACAGACGGACCAACGAGTAGATGGAGAGATGCATGGACAGACACAGACAGTAGTGAGTGCAATAAAGAACTAGGAGATATTATCCCCGAGTACGCAGTACCAGGGTCCAACAGACTTTAATTGTGTGTGTGTGTGTGTGTCTGTCTCGACTTAACGGCTTATTGCTGGGAAACTACTGGGCGCAGTTCTTTCAAAAGTTGATACACTAACTTGATAATAGGTCCGATTGATCGTATTAAAACTTCATAATGTTACCTGGGACCTAAATGCGAAATAAATCACAAAAGCCACTCTTAACGGTGGGAGTTTTTGCGGTGGGAGGCTGGTCGCTTAGTCTGAACTAAAGGGGAGACTTGTAGGCGGCTGAGCCGAACACGTCACGCAGTGACGAGAAAAGCATGATTTGCAAGACAGCCGACGGGTTTGGTCTCGGCAAAGAAACTATTGGTCTCGGTGAAAGAGAGACAGAGAGCACGAGAGAGTCTATGGCCAAAGCAGGCCAAAGTGATCCGGGATCGATTCCCGGCATGGGCGGTCTATATATATATATTTTTTTTAAATTCTCGTTCACTATTGTTTATTATGAACGTTTTAATGTTTTATTTCCCTCTAATAATTTTTTTAATTGTGTAAAATAAATAATTTTTTTTTTTTTTTTTTTAAATCCAAGTGACCCGGGTTCGATTCCCGGCATGGGCGGTCTATTTTTTTTTAATTTTTTAATTTTTTTTTTAATTCTTGTTTACTATTGTTTGTTATGAACGTTTTAATGTTTTATTTTACTCTAATAATTTTTTTAATTGTGTAAAATAAAATTATTTTTATTTTTTTTAAATCCACGTGCACAAGACAAAAACTTTCATACTGGGGGAGCGAGCCAGTCTGAAGAGTACTCGGGTCCAGCGCCAGCGTTTTTTATTAACACAGAATGAAAACAGTAGAGGAAAGGAAAGCAGTACGCCAAACTGAGCCAAACCGAAGCAGATCAAGCCACAGAAAGGCCAAACAGACGGACAACCCTTTCCCTCCCACAGCTTAGATCAAGCCACAGAAAGACCAAACAGACGGACAACCCTTTCCCTCCCACAGCTTAGATCAAGCCACAGAAAGGCCAAACAGACGGACAACCCTTTCCCTCCCACAGCTTAGATCAAGCCACAGAAAGGCCAAACAGACGGACAACCCTTTCCCTCCCAGAGCTTAGATCAAGCCACAGAAAGACCAAACAGACGGACAACCCTTTCCCTCCCAGAGCTTAGATCAAGCCACAGAAAGGCCAAACAGACGGACAACCCTTTCCCTCTCAGAGCTTAGATCAAGCCACAGAAAGGCCAAACAGACGGACAACCCTTTCCCCCCCACAGCTTAGATCAAGCCACAGAAAGACCAAACAGACGGACAACCCTTTCCCTCCCAGAGCTCAGATCAAGCCACAGAAAGACCAAACAGACGGACAACCCTTTCCCTCCCAGAGCTTAGATCAAGCCACAGAAAGACCAAACAGACGGACAACCCTTTCCCTCCCACAGCTTAGATCAAGCCACAGAAAGACCAAACAGACGGACAACCCTTTCCCTCCCACAGCTTAGATCAAGCCACAGAAAGGCCAAACAGACGGACAACCCTTTCCCTCCCACAGCTTAGATCAAGTTACAGAAAGGCCAAACAGACGGACAACCCTTTCCCTCCCACAGCTCAGATCAAGCCACAGAAAGGCCAAACAGACGGATAACCCTTTCCCTCCCACAGCTTAGATCAAGCCACAGAAAGACCAAACAGACGGACAACCCTTTCCCTCCCACAGCTTAGATCAAGCCACAGAAAGGCCAAACAGACGGACAACCATATCCCTCCCACAGCTTAGATCAAGCCACAGAAAGGCCAAACAGACGGACAACCCTTTCCCTCCCACAGCTTAGATCAAGCCACAGAAAGGCCAAACAGACGGACAACCCTTTCCCTCCCACAGCTTAGATCAAGCCACAGAAAGGCCAAACAGACGGACAACCCTTTCCCTCCCACAGCTTAGATCAAGCCACAGAAAGGCCAAACAGACGGACAACCCTTTCCCTCCCACAGCTTAGATCAAGCCACAGAAAGGCCAAACAGACGGACAACCCTTTCCCTCTCAGAGCTCAGATCAAGCCACAGAAAGGCCAAACAGACGGACAACCCTTTCCCTCCCAGAGCTTAGATCAAGCCACAGAAAGACCAAACAGACGGACAACCCTTTCCCTCCCACAGCTTAGATCAAGCCACAGAAAGGCCAAACAGACGGACAACCCTTTCCCTCCCACAGCTTAGATCAAGCCACAGAAAGGTCAAACAGACGGACAACCCTTTCCCTCCCACAGCTTAGATCAAGCCACAGAAAGGCCAAACAGACGGACAACCCTTTCCCTCCCACAGCTTAGATCAAGTCACAGAAAGGCCAAACAGACGGACAACCCTTTCCCTCCCAGAGCTTAGATCAAGCCACAGAAAGGCCAAACAGACGGACAACCCTTTCCCTCCCACAGCTTAGATCAAGCCACAGAAAGGCCAAACAGACGGACAACCCTTTCCCTCTCAGAGCTCAGATCAAGCCACAGAAAGGCCAAACAGACGGACAACCCTTTCCCTCCCAGAGCTTAGATCAAGCCACAGAAAGACCAAACAGACGGACAACCCTTTCCCTCCCACAGCTTAGATCAAGCCACAGAAAGACCAAACAGACGGACAACCCTTTCCCTCCCACAGCTTAGATCAAGCCACAGAAAGACCAAACAGACGGACAACCCTTTCCCTCCCACAGCTTAGATCAAGCCACAGAAAGACCAAACAGACGGACAACCCTTTCCCTCCCACAGCTTAGATCAAGCCACAGAAAGGCCAAACAGACGGACAACCCTTTCCCTCTCAGAGCTTAGATCAAGCCACAGAAAGACCAAACAGACGGACAACCCTTTCCCTCTCAGAGCTTAGATCAAGCCACAGAAAGACCAAACAGACGGACAACCCTTTCCCTCTCAGAGCTTAGATCAAGCCACAGAAAGACCAAACAGACGGACAACCCTTTCCCTCTCAGAGCTTAGATCAAGCCACAGAAAGACCAAACAGACGGACAACCCTTTCCCTCTCAGAGCTTAGATCAAGCCACAGAAAGACCAAACAGACGGACAACCCTTTCCCTCTCAGAGCTTAGATCAAGCCACAGAAAGACCAAACAGACGGACAACCCTTTCCCTCCCAGAGCTTAGATCAAGCCACAGAAAGGCCAAACAGACGGACAACCCTTTCCCCCCCACAGCTTAGATCAAGCCACAGAAAGGCCAAACAGACGGACAACCCTTTCCCCCCCACAGCTTAGATCAAGCCACAGAAAGGCCAAACAGACGGACAACCCTTTCCCCCCCACAGCTTAGATCAAGCCACAGAAAGGCCAAACAGACGGACAACCCTTTCCCCCCCACAGCTTAGATCAAGCCACAGAAAGACCAAACAGACGGACAACCCTTTCCCCCCCACAGCTTAGATCAAGCCACAGAAAGACCAAACAGACGGACAACCCTTTCCCTCCCACAGCTTAGATCAAGCCACAGAAAGACCAAACAGACGGACAACCCTTTCCCTCTCAGAGCTTAGATCAAGCCACAGAAAGGCCAAACAGACGGACAACCCTTTCCCTCTCAGAGCTTAGATCAAGCCACAGAAAGACCAAACAGACGGACAACCCTTTCCCTCCCAGAGCTTAGATCAAGCCACAGAAAGGCCAAACAGACGGACAACCCTTTCCCTCCCAGAGCTTAGATCAAGCCACAGAAAGACCAAACAGACGGACAACCCTTTCCCTCTCAGAGCTTAGATCAAGCCACAGAAAGGCCAAACAGACGGACAACCCTTTCCCTCCCACAGCTTAGATCAAGCCACAGAAAGGCCAAACAGACGGACAACCCTTTCCCTCCCACAGCTCAGATCAAGCCACAGAAAGACCAAACAGACGGACAACCCTTTCCCTCCCAGAGCTTAGATCAAGCCACAGAAAGACCAAACAGACGGACAACCCTTTCCCTCCCAGAGCTTAGATCAAGCCACAGAAAGACCAAACAGACGGACAACCCTTTCCCTCCCACAGCTTAGATCAAGCCACAGAAAGGCCAAACAGACGGACAACCCTTTCCCTCCCACAGCTTAGATCAAGCCACAGAAAGACCAAACAGACGGACAACCCTTTCCCTCCCACAGCTTAGATCAAGCCACAGAAAGGCCAAACAGACGGACAACCCTTTCCCTCCCAGAGCTTAGATCAAGCCACAGAAAGACCAAACAGACGGACAACCCTTTCCCTCCCAGAGCTTAGATCAAGCCACAGAAAGACCAAACAGACGGACAACCCTTTCCCTCCCACAGCTTAGATCAAGCCACAGAAAGGCCAAACAGACGGACAACCCTTTCCCTCCCACAGCTTAGATCAAGCCACAGAAAGACCAAACAGACGGACAAACCTTTCCCTCCCACAGCTTAGATCAAGCCACAGAAAGACCAAACAGACGGACAACCCTTTCCCTCCCAGAGCTTAGATCAAGCCACAGAAAGACCAAACAGACGGACAACCCTTTCCCTCCCAGAGCTTCCAAATACAGATCCCTGAAACACCCGCTGAACACAACATTATCTGTTTCCATTTCTACTGCCTTTCTGCTTGGCTGGAGTCTGAATAATGTGGGACAAGTTGCAGTAGTTACTTTGCTACCATTTTGTGAAGTTTAAAATTGACGGAGTTACTTTCCATGCAAACCCCCCGTGCCACCATTACACCCCCGGCCCTCCTACCCGTCATCCACAAGACAGAGAAGTGCGGGGTCAGAGGGTCAGAGGGTCAGAGGGTAAGGTGTGTGATTACAGCTCCGCACCACCGTGACAATGAAAGCTGTGTCCCCATCAAACACGCCGCCAGACAGTGGCGGGTCACCTTGCATCGTCCCCATCAAACACGCCGCCAGACAGTGGCGGGTCACCTTGCATCGTCCCCATCAAACACGCCGCCAGACAGTGGCGGGTCACCTTGCATCGTCCCCATCAAACACGCCGCCAGACAGTGGCGGGTCACCTTGCATCGTCCCCATCAAACACGCCGCCAGACAGTGGCCCGTCACCTTGCATCGTCCCCAGACAGTGGCGGGTCACCTTGCATCGTCCCCATCAAACACGCCGCCAGACAGTGGCGGGTCACCTTGCATCGTCCCCATCAAACACGCCGCCAGACAGTGGCCCGTCACCTTGCATCGTCCCCATCAAACACGCCGCCAGACAGTGGCCCGTCACCTTGCATCGTCCCCATCAAACACGCCGCCAGACAGTGGCCCGTCACCTTGCATCGTCCCCATCAAACACGCCGCCAGACAGTGGCCCGTCACCTTGCATCGTCCCCATCAAACACGCCGCCAGACAGTGGCCCGTCACCTTGCATCGTCCCCATCAAACACGCCGCCAGACAGTGGCCCGTCACCTTGCATCGTCCCCATCAAACACGCCGCCAGACAGTGGCCCGTCACCTTGCATCGTCCCCAGACACACGGTTAGGCAATGTGCAGGAAGCAACAATGAGGTGACGTAATACAGCGCTTGACACCGTGCACACAGGCACAGCAACACTGTCACACACACTGACACCGTGCACACAGGCACAGCAACACTGTCACACACACTGACACTGCCAACAGCTGACGACATGCAACCACCGTCAACACCAGTGCAAACATCAACAACAACAACAGCGACGACGACGACAACAACGACGGCAACGACAACAACAACAACAACAACGACGACGACGACGACGACGACGACGACGACAACAACAACAACAACAACAACAACGACAAGCACCCCCACACACACACAAACACACCCGCGAAAAGAAATACAAACTTCATGTTCTGTCTGTATTATTTTGTCCTTGAAAGGTGCTTCCATTGTAACCTACCGTCCTTCAACGGTTTTATTCAGTGAAGCCACACGTGGATCATCTAACACAAGTTAACGCCAACCATTGGCGGCAGTCGACACGCTGTGACACACGTGGATCATCTGACACAAGTTAACGCCAACCATTGGCGGCAGTCGACACGCTGTGACACACGTGGATCATCTAACACAAGTTAACGCCAACCATTGGCGGCAGTCGACACGCTGTGACACACGTGGATCAACTATCACAAGTTAACGCCAACTATTGGCGGCAGTCGACACGCTGAGACACACGTGGATCAACTATCACAAGTTAACGCCAACCATTGGCGGCAGTCGACACGCTGTGACACACGTGGATCATCTGACACAAGTTAACGCCAACCATTGGCGGCAGTCGACACGCTGTGACACACGTGGATCATCTGACACAAGTTAACGCCAACCATTGGCGGCAGTCGACACGCTGTGACACACGTGGATCATCTGACACAAGTTAACGCCAACCATTGGCGGCAGTCGACACGCTGTGACACACGTGGATCATCTGACACAAGTTAACGCCAACCATTGGCGGCAGTCGACACGCTGAGACACATGCGGCATCTGGGCTTTTTCACATGCTGATATTTCTAAAAATAGAATACGGAATCCTGGGAAGCTGTTTAAGGGAAGTAATTTATTGGTGCAATCGTACAATCCTTGCCGCATTTGATATAACTTCTAAGATTTGAGATAAATGATTTCTTTGCCACAGCTTGGTGATAACATGCTTGTGCTTGAGAGCACATTTAATGATGGCTTACCCACAATGGAATGACTCGTGAGCGCGACTTTGTTGTGGCGATTGTCGATCTTCCACACATCATTCAGCACTTTTTGAATGTAAAAGTACGGTAAGAAATAAAAGAAGTAAGCGTTTAGAAAAAAAAACCTGTAAGTGTTACTGTAACCAAGTTCTTGAATTACACGAATCTCCTTTTTACGCAAATCCGGCCAAACAAGAGTAAGTTCTGGCAATATCAACAGCCCTATTAACGTCAGTGAACACAACGGCTGACAAGTGCATATAGCAGCTAGACACCGACAGCTCTCCGCATCTCACAGATGTGCTGTCAACCGTGCCAGAAACACAGAGCTACTATAAATAGCTGGTCAACGCTCAATACTGACAGACAACTCCGTCAGTGCAGAGCAGCTGCTGTGAACAGGAGACCCCTCTGTACAGAGTGTCGACACCGAGAAGCGAAGACCACTTGTTTGTTTGTTTGTTTGCGTAACGCCCAGTCCACCACGAAGGGTGATATCAGGGCGGTGCTGCTTTGACATTTAACGTGCGCCACACACAAGACAGAAGTCGCAGCACAGGCTTCATGTCTCACCCAGTCACATTATTCTGACACCGGACCAATGAGTCCTAGCACTAACCCCATAATGCCAGACGCCAGGCGGAGCAGCCACTAGATTGCCAATTTTAAAGTCTTAGGTATGACCCGGCCGGGGTTCGAACCCACGACCTCCCGATCACGGGGCGGACGCCTTACCACTAGGCCAACCTTACCACTAGGCCAACCTTACCACTAGGCCAACCTTACCACTAGGCCACAGACCACTTGTTGGATGATCCACTTGTGGTTAAGCATATCGAAGGTTCACGTTACGATTACGTAACAGGTTTTGTATTCATTTGAATACATGGGCGCTCACGTAACAGGGGAATAAACATTCGGAAGAGAGATAGAGAGAGTACGCGGGGGGTGAGGGGTGACTGTGTGCATGTGCCACGTGTGTGTGTGTGTGTGTGTGTGTGTGTGTGTGTGTGTGTGTGTGTGTGTGTGTGTGTGTGTGTGTGTCTGTCTGTGCTACAACATACGCCGGTGGCATTACAATTCTTTTGAGCCAGACAGGTCCGAGATAAGGTAATGTTGGCAGCTGTTTCCCTGAGTTGTCAGCACTTGCACCTCTTTTTGTCAAACGTTATCTGCAAAGCGCACTGTGGCCCGATAACACACACTGGCACAATTCAACATTCACAACAACAGATGAGAAACAGACGCATTCCGTGACGCGGCATCTGCTCAACGTCAGAGATATGTGACGTCGATGTCAAGGGCGAGTTACATACACACACACACACACACACACACACACACACACACACACACACACGCACGCACGCACGCACGCACGCACGCACGCACACACACACACACACACACGCACGCACGCACGCACGCACGCACGCACACACACACACACACACACACACACACACACACACACACACACACACACACACACACAACTGTAGTGCCCTGTATGCAGACGATGCATCTAACATGTTGGGAATGATCTCCCTTGTTTGACTATTGCATGCTGGTTGTAAGCCCGGACATATCATGGAAGCATACATCTGAATACATGATTGTAACTCAGAGTTCGGTTGTCCATTACCTCTGTTCTTAGAGAACGTATGGTGTTTGATTGTGTTTGCAAGCATGAGCCAAGTAACATACACCAACACTACCACACACACAACTGTTGCTCTCTACGGGAGCCGAGGGAGCCGAATGCCTTGCAAAGCAGAAAAGCCCTACACTGAAGATTGCAGACATAACGCCCAGTCTAACACTGACATAACGCCCAGTCTAACAGTGACAAAACGCCCAGTCTAACAGTGACATAACGCCCAGTCTAACAGTGACATAACGCCCAGTCTAACAGTGACATAACGCCCAGTCTAACACTGACATAACGCCCAGTCTAACACTGACATAACGCCCAGTCCAACAGTGACATAACGCCCAGTCTAACAGTGACATAACGCCCAGTCCAACAGTGACATAACGCCCAGTCTAACACTGACATAACGCCCAGTCCAACAGTGACATAACGCCCAGTCTAACACTGACATAACGCCCAGTCTAACAGTGACATAACGCCCAGTCTAACACTGACATAACGCCCAGTCTAACAGTGACAAAACGCCCAGTCTAACAGTGACATAACGCCCAGTCTAACAGTGACATAACGCCCAGTCTAACAGTGACATAACGCCCAGTCCAACAGTGACATAACGCCCAGTCTAACACTGACATAACGCCCAGTCTAACAGTGACATAACGCCCAGTCTAACAGAGACATAACGCCCAGTCTAACAGTGACAAAACGCCCAGTCTAACAGTGACAGAAACGATTTCCACACAAGGTCGGCCACCACACTACTCCTGTCAGCCCGCCAGACACCAAGTTTGCGGCAAATGAAAGGAAATGTAGCAGCACAAGAAAAGAAAATCGAATTGTGGAAATCGAATGACTGGGGATCGCGGCAAGGTCAATCACCCCCCCCCCCCCCCCCACTCCAGTCCCTGATGGCAGAAGTGGTGCTGTATCCAAAATGTCAATTTTCCTGCAAATGGAATTTCTGTCGCTGTCTGAGAATTGGGTGAGTCTAGACGTGCTCTAATTATTCAAATATAAAAATGAAATAAAAGTCCGAGAAAACAGGAAAATAAAAGCCGGCTGAGACGTCGCTCAGGTTGGGACGACTTTAAAACCTTGAAACTTGAACTCTTGGACTGAGAGAGAACGGAGTGATGAGACTAAAGGTATTGCAGTGATGAGACCAAAGGTATTGCAGTGATGAGACGTGGATAACTTGGACTCTGGGATTCAGAGAGAACGGAGCAATGAGACCAAAGGTATTGCAGTGATGAGACGTGGATAACTTGGACTCTGGGACTGAGAGAGAACGGAGTGATGAGATTGCAGTGCTGTTTTTATATGTTATACTCTTACTTTCTCCCAAGCGCAAGACAAATTCTTCTATGAAAATTGAAGCCAATAAAATTTGAGTTGAGTTGAGTTGAGTTGAGACCAAAGGTATTGCAGTGATGAAACGTGGATAACTTGGACTTTGGGATTCAGAGAGAACGGAGCAATGAGACCAAAGGTATTGCAGTGATGAGACGTGGATAACTTGGACTCTGGGATTCAGAGAGAACTTAGCAATGAGACCAAAGGTATTGCAGTGATGAGACGTGGATAACTTGGACTCTGGGATTCAGAGAGAACGGAGCAATGAGACCAAAGGTATTGCAGTGATGAGACGTGGATAACTTGGACTTTGGGATTCAGAGAGAACGGAGCAATGAGACCAAAGGTATTGCAGTGATGAGACGTGGATAACTTGGACTCTGGGATTCAGAGAGAACGGAGCAATGAGACCAAAGGTATTGCAGTGATGAGACGTGGATAACTTGGACTCTGGGACTGAGAGAGAACGGAGCAATGAGACCAAAGGTATTGCAGTGATGAGACGTGGAGATTGGCAGGATCCACGGTGGATTCCATTCAGAGGTGCAGAGCCAGAGGTGCAGAGCCAGAGGTGCAGAGGGGGGTTTGGAATTAAATGGCCAAAGGGCATTGAACTACGATGACCCATGCGCGATTCGACATCTTGCACTTGATTAATCATTGACATATTTTGGGGAGAGAGGGGGGGGGGGGGGATTAGAAGTGGGAGTTGGCGGAGGAGGGAGGGTGGGGGGGTAGATGAATGGTTGCTTTTGAACATAGATTGTCCTGATGTGCGATTTCGTTCCATCAGTTTGTTGGCTAGTTAGTTGACAGGCCTATCTAGTCTGGTTATATGTTGTCTTCGTCGTTAATCCTCTCCCAAGCGGCTGCATTGTCTCATCCTATATATCGGGTTATATTAATCAAATTAGAAAAAGTCGAACTTTTTTTTTTAACTCTTTCAGCAAACTGACACTTTGCTCCTTTGTATGCATGTTGTTGTATAATCATGTGTGTCTTTATGAATGAAGAGTTGTTTAAACCAACTGACACAAGAGGGCGCACCAAACGCGTTGAATGAAGAGTTGTTTAAACCAACTGACACAAGAGGGCGCACCAAACGCGTTGAGAAACTTGAACAGTACAAAAGTAGAAGGTCTACAAGTGCGAGTTAAATTCAATAACGTTCCCAACACGATCCGCCCTGAAGCTCTGGCTTCCAAACACAGACAGCCATGTACGTCACACAGATCCTTCGCTCGTTCCTCTCCAAGCAATAACTCTCGACATGCAAAGCTCCCGGCTTCCGTCTAATGACCGCAGCGCCACCGGAACGGGACATATCTTGGCGAGCGTCTAAACACCGAAGTAAACAGGAAGGCGGGCTGAAGCCAGAGGGAGACAAGTGGGATGTAAGGAGTGAGGTTTCGTGCCGGCTGTGACGGGGCAGCGGGTAGCGGGGCTAGTGACGACATGTTTCGTGCCGTCAGTGACGGGGTAGCGGGGCTAGTGACGACATGTTTCGTGCCGGCAGTGACGGGGCAGCGGGTAGCGGGGCTAGTGACAACATGTTTTGTGCTGGCAGTGACGGGGCAGCGGGTAGCGGGGCTAGTGACGACATGTTTCGTGCCGGCAGTGACGGGGCAGCGGGTAGCGGGGCTAGTGACGACATGCTTCGTGCCGGCAGTGACGGGGCAGCGGGTAGCGGGGCTAGTGACGACATGTTTCGTGCCGGCAGTGACGGGGCAGCGGGTAGCGGGGCTAGTGACGACATGTTTCGTGCCGGCAGTGACGGGGCAGCGGGTAGCGGGGCTAGTGACGACATGTTTCGTGCCGGCAGTGACGGGGAAGCGGGTAGCGGGGCTTGTGACGACATGTTTCGTGCCGGCAGTGACGGGGCAGCGGGTAGCGGGGCTAGTGACGACATGTTTCGTGCCGGCAGTGACGGGGCAGCGGATAGCGGGGCTAGTGACGACATGTTTTGTGCCGGCAGTGACGGGGCAGCGGGTAGCGGGGCTAGTGACGACATGTTTCGTGCCGGCAGTGACGGGGCAGCGGGTAGCGGGGCTAGTGACGACATGTTTCGTGCCGGCAGTGACGGGGCAGCGGGTAGCGGGGCTAGTGACGACATGTTTTGTGCCGGCAGTGACGGGGCAGCGGGTAGCGGGGCTAGTGACAACATGTTTCGTGCCGGCAGTGACGGGGCAACGGGTAGCGGGGCTAGTGACAACATGTTTCGTGCCGGCAGTGACGGGGCAACGGGTAGCGGGGCTAGTGACGACATGTTTCGTGCCGGCAGTGACGGGGCAGCGGGTAGCGGGGCTAGTGACGACATGTTTCGTGCCGGCAGTGACGGGGCAGCGGGTAGCGGGGCTAGTGACGACATGTTTCGTGCCGGCAGTGACGGGGCAGCGGGTAGCGGGGCTAGTGACGACATGTTTCGTGCCGGCAGTGACGGGGCAGCGGGTAGCGGGGCTAGTGACGACATGTTTCGCGGGATCATACAGTCCAGTCTCTCAACATGCAGGGGACACCAGGGCCGGTACCGATGCGGATAAGGGGGGGGGGGGGGGGGGGGTGTGGAAGGGAGGGGCAACACACCGGGTAACAACATGTCTGTGGGTTACGAAGTTTCTCGTGTTTTTACATTTAGTCAAGTTTTGACTAAATGTTTTAACATAGAGGGGGAATCGAAACGAGGGTCGTGGTGTATGTGTGTGTGTGTGTGTGTGTGTGCGTGCGTGCGTGCGTGCGTGCGTGTAGAGCGATTCAGACCAAACTACTGGGCCGATCTTTATGAAATTTTACATGAGAGTTCCTGGGATTGATATCCCCGAACGTTTTTCTCTTTTTTTCGATCAATATCTTTGATGACGTCATATCCGGTTTTTGTGAAAGTTGAGGCAGCACTGTCACGCTCTCATTTTTCAACCAAATTGGTTGAAATTTTGGTCAAGTAGTATTCGACGAAGCCCGGACTTCGGTATTGCATTTCAGCGTGATGGCTTAAAAATTAATTAATGACTTTGGTCATTAAAAATCTGAAAATTGTAAAAAAAAATAAAAATTTATAAAACGATCCAAATTTACGTTCATCTTATTCTCCATCATTTGCTGATTCCAAAAACATATAAATATGTTATATTCGGATTAAAAACAAGCTCTGAAAATTAAATATATAAAAATTATTATCAAAATTAAATTGTCCAAATCAATTTAAAAACACTTTCATCTTATTCCTTGTCGGTTCCTGATTCCAAAAACATATAGATATGATATGTTTGGATTAAAAACACGCTCAGAAAGTTAAAACAAAAAGAGGTACAGAAAAGCGTGCTATCCTTCTTAGCGCAACTACTACCCCGCTCTTCTTGTCAATTTCACTGCCTTTGCCATGAGCGGTGGACTGACGATGCTACGAGTATACGGTCTTGCTGATTGCGTTCAGTTTCATTCTGTGAGTTCGACAGCTACTTGACTAAATATTGTATTTTCGCCTTACGCGACTTGTTTATTACTGCGGTCATGGTGAGATTTCTTGTAAAATGTCAGAGTCGAATCGAGTCGAGTCCATGACCAACAGGGTGGCCGGGGTGAGTGTGTTTTTTTTTCTGGGGGGGGGGGGGGGATCCTCTGCAGAAGGGATCTGACCTACAACAACAACAACAAAAGACCTAATGGTGTCAAACAAAACTAAGAAAAGTACTTGAGGGGGAAGAAGTCGAGCAAAAGCGATGGTGACATCGACAAGCGTTAAGTAAAGTGGGGAAGTGGTCTGGGGACATCTCTACGGCTTTCCACAATGGGCATCTTAACAGCCACAACCTCAACACTTTGTGACGCAGTCACTGGCGGAAAAAGAAGAAATGGGGGAGTTTGTCAGACTATCTCCTTTACAAAAAACGCCAAATGGCACCGACGGGAGCTAAAATGTCGGGCGGAATCGAGATCATGGCGGGACTAAAAGCGTAAGCCTACTCCATTTATAGACAGAACAGTCTCGCGAAAAAAGAACGTCGTGTGAATATCCGACGTCACTCAATTTGTCTTGGTTTTGTCAATGGACAAGATGACGTAGAATCCGAGGTTGGTTAGATCTCACACACTCTGTACACCTACTTCAATTGGTATAAGCCATCACACTGCTCTCTCTCCCCCTCTCCTTCCCTCTCTGTCTGTTTATCTCTTTTTCTCTTTGTCTCTCTCTATTACTCTTTGTCTATCTGTCTCATTGTCTCTGTCTGTCTGTCTGTCTGTCTGTCTGTCTGTCTGTCTGTCTGTTTGTCTGTCTGTCTCTCTGCACCACCCCTCCCCCATCCAAACCCAGCTCCACTCCCCACCTCTTGGAGACTGTGGAACACGTTCAGAGGACGTTACCCCTAACGACACTGTGAGGTCCAGTGACAACACGTCACGTTCAGAGGACGGTTACCCCTGTCTAACGACACTGTAAGGTCCAGTGACAACACGTCACGTTCAGAGGACGGTTACCCCTGTCTAACGACACTGTAAGGTCCAGTGACAACACGTCACGTTCAGAGGACGGTTACCCCTGTCTAACGACACTGTGAGGTCCAGTGACAACACGTCACGTTCAGAGGACGGTTACCCCTGTCTAACGACACTGTGAGGTCCAGTGACAACACGTCACGTTCAGAGGACGGTTACCCCTGTCTAACGACACTGTAAGGTCCAGTGACAACACGTCACGTTCAGAGGACGGTTACCCCTGTCTAACGACACTGTGAGGTCCAGTGACAACACGTCACGTTCAGAGGACGGTTACCCCTGTCTAACGACACTGTGAGGTCCAGTGACAACACGTCACGTTCAGAGGACGGTTACCCCTGTCTAACGACACTGTAAGCTCCAGTGACAACACGTCACGTTCAGAGGACGGTTACCCCTGTCTAACGACACTGTAAGCTCCAGTGATAACACGTCACGTTCAGAGGACGGTTACCCCTGTCTAACGACACTGTAAGGTCCAGTGACAACACGTCACGTTCAGAGGACGGTTACCCCTGTCTAACGACACTGTAAGGTCCAGTGACAACACGTCACGTTCAGAGGACGGTTACCCCTGTCTAACGACACTGTGAGGTCCAGTGACAACACGTCACGTTCAGAGGACGGTTACCCCTGTCTAACGACACTGTAAGGTCCAGTGACAACACGTCACGTTCAGAGGACGGTTACCCCTGTCTAACGACACTGTAAGGTCCAGTGACAACACGTCACGTTCAGAGGACGGTTACCCCTGTCTAACGACACTGTGAGGTCCAGTGACAACACGTCACGTTCAGAGGACGGTTACCCCTGTCTAACGACACTGTGAGGTCCAGTGACAACACGTCACGTTCAGAGGACGGTTACCCCTGTCTAACGACACTGTGAGGTCCAGTGACAACACGTCACGTTCAGAGGACGGTTACCCCTGTCTAACGACACTGTAAGGTCCAGTGACAACACGTCACGTTCAGAGGACGGTTACCCCTGTCTAACGACACTGTGAGGTCCAGTGACAACACGTCACGTTCAGAGGACGGTTACCCCTGTCTAACGACACTGTGAGGTCCAGTGACAACACGTCACGTTCAGAGGACGGTTACCCCTGTCTAACGACACTGTAAGGTCCAGTGACAACACGTCACGTTCAGAGGACGGTTACCCCTGTCTAACGACACTGTAAGGTCCAGTGACAACACGTCACGTTCAGAGGACGGTTACCCCTGTCTAACGACACTGTAAGGTCCAGTGACAACACGTCACGTTCAGAGGACGGTTACCCCTGTCTAACGACACTGTAAGGTCCAGTGACAACACGTCACGTTCAGAGGACGGTTACCCCTGTCTAACGACACTGTGAGGTCCAGTGACAACACGTCACGTTCAGAGGACGGTTACCCCTGTCTAACGACACTGTAAGGTCCAGTGACAACACGTCACGTTCAGAGGACGGTTACCCCTGTCTAACGACACTGTAAGGTCCAGTGACAACACGTCACGTTCAGAGGACGGTTACCCCTGTCTAACGACACTGTGAGGCCCAGTGACAACACGTCACGTTCAGAGGACGGTTACCCCTGTCTAACGACACTGTCAGGTCCAGTGACAACACGTCACGTTCAGAGGACGGTTACCCCTGTCTAACGACACTGTAAGGTCCAGTGACAACACGTCACGTTCAGAGGACGGTTACCCCTGTCTAACGACACTGTAAGGTCCAGTGACAACACGTCACGTTCAGAGGACGGTTACCCCTGTCTAACGACACTGTAAGGTCCAGTGACAACACGTCACGTTCAGAGGACGGTTACCCCTGTCTAACGACACTGTGAGGTCCAGTGACAACACGTCACGTTCAGAGGACGGTTACCCCTGTCTAACGACACTGTAAGGCCCAGTGACAACACGTCACGTTCAGAGGACGGTTACCCCTGTCTAACGACACTGTGAGGTCCAGTGACAACACGTCACGTTCAGAGGACGGTTACCCCTGTCTAACGACACTGTAAGGTCCAGTGACAACACGTCACGTTCAGAGGACGGTTACCCCTGTCTAACGACACTGTGAGGTCCAGTGACAACACGTCACGTTCAGAGGACGGTTACCCCTGTCTAACGACACTGTGAGGTCCAGTGACAACACGTCACGTTCAGAGGACGGTTACCCCTGTCTAACGACACTGTAAGGTCCAGTGACAACACGTCACGTTCAGAGGACGGTTACCCCTGTCTAACGACACTGTAAGGTCCAGTGACAACACGTCACGTTCAGAGGACGGTTACCCCTGTCTAACGACACTGTAAGGTCCAGTGACAACACGTCACGTTCAGAGGACGGTTACCCCTGTCTAACGACACTGTAAGGTCCAGTGACAACACGTCACGTTCAGAGGACGGTTACCCCTGTCTAACGACACTGTAAGGTCCAGTGACAACACGTCACGTTCAGAGGACGGTTACCCCTGTCTAACGACACTGTAAGGTCCAGTGACAACACGTCACGTTCAGAGGACGGTTACCCCTGTCTAACGACACTGTAAGGTCCAGTGACAACACGTCACGTTCAGAGGACGGTTACCCCTGTCTAACGACACTGTAAGGTCCAGTGACAACACGTCACGTTCAGAGGACGGTTACCCCTGTCTAACGACACTGTAAGGTCCAGTGACAACACGTCACGTTCAGAGGACGGTTACCCCTGTCTAACGACACTGTAAGGTCCAGTGACAACACGTCACGTTCAGAGGACGGTTACCCCTGTCTAACGACACTGTGAGGTCCAGTGACAACACGTCACGTTCAGAGGACGGTTACCCCTGTCTAACGACACTGTGAGGTCCAGTGACAACACGTCACGTTCAGAGGACGGTTACCCCTGTCTAACGACACTGTAAGGTCCAGTGACAACACGTCACGTTCAGAGGACGGTTACCCCTGTCTAACGACACTGTGAGGTCCAGTGACAACACGTCACGTTCAGAGGACGGTTACCCCTGTCTAACGACACTGTGAGGTCCAGTGACAACACGTCACGTTCAGAGGACGTTACCCCTGTCTAACGACACTGTAAGGTCCAGTGATAACACGTCACGTTCAGAGGACGGTTACCCCTGTCTAACGACACTGTGAGGTCCAGTGACAACACGTCACGTTCAGAGGACGGTTACCCCTGTCTAACGACACTGTGAGGTCCAGTGACAACACGTCACGTTCAGAGGACGGTTACCCCTGTCTATCGACGACACTGTGAGGTCCAGTGACAACACGTCACGTTCAGAGGACGGTTACCCCTGTCTAACGACACTGTGAGGTCCAGTGACAACACGTCACGTTCAGAGGACGGTTACCCCTGTCTAACGACACTGTAAGGTCCAGTGACAACACGTCACGTTCAGAGGACGGTTACCCCTGTCTAACGACACTGTAAGGTCCAGTGACAACACGTCACGTTCAGAGGACGGTTACCCCTGTCTAACGACACTGTAAGGTCCAGTGACAACACGTCACGTTCAGAGGACGGTTACCCCTGTCTAACGACACTGTGAGGTCCAGTGACAACACGTCACGTTCAGAGGACGGTTACCCCTGTCTAACGACACTGTAAGGTCCAGTGACAACACGTCACGTTCAGAGGACGGTTACCCCTGTCTAACGACACTGTAAGGTCCAGTGACAACACGTCACGTTCAGAGGACGGTTACCCCTGTCTAACGACACTGTAAGGTCCAGTGACAACACGTCACGTTCAGAGGACGGTTACCCCTGTCTAACGACACTGTAAGGTCCAGTGACAACACGTCACGTTCAGAGGACGGTTACCCCTGTCTAACGACACTGTAAGGTCCAGTGACAACACGTCACGTTCAGAGGACGGTTACCCCTGTCTAACGACACTGTGAGGTCCAGTGACAACACGTCACGTTCAGAGGACGTTCGCCTGTCTAACGACACTGTGAGGTCCAGTGACAACACGTCACGTTCAGAGGACGGTTACCCCTGTCTAACGACACTGTGAGCTCCAGTGACAACACGTCACGTTCAGAGGACGGTTACCCCTGTCTAACGACACTGTAAGGTCCAGTGACAACACGTCACGTTCAGAGGACGGTTACCCCTGTCTAACGACACTGTGAGGTCCAGTGACAACACGTCACGTTCAGAGGACGGTTACCCCTGTCTAACGACACTGTGAGGTCCAGTGACAACACGTCACGTTCAGAGGACGGTTACCCCTGTCTAACTGTGACGACACTGTGAGGTCCAGTGACAACACGTCACGTTCAGAGGACGGTTACCCCTGTCTAACGACACTGTAAGGTCCAGTGACAACACGTCACGTTCAGAGGACGGTTACCCCTGTCTAACGACACTGTGAGGTCCAGTGACAACACGTCACGTTCAGAGGACGGTTACCCCTGTCTAACGACACTGTAAGGTCCAGTGACAACACGTCACGTTCAGAGGACGGTTACCCCTGTCTAACGACACTGTAAGGTCCAGTGACAACACGTCACGTTCAGAGGACGGTTACCCCTGTCTAACGACACTGTGAGGTCCAGTGACAACACGTCACGTTCAGAGGACGGTTACCCCTGTCTAACGACACTGTAAGGTCCAGTGACAACACGTCACGTTCAGAGGACGGTTACCCCTGTCTAACGACACTGTAAGGTCCAGTGACAACACGTCACGTTCAGAGGACGGTTACCCCTGTCTAACGACACTGTGAGGTCCAGTGATAACACGTCACGTTCAGAGGACGGTTACCCCTGTCTAACGACACTGTAAGGTCCAGTGACAACACGTCACGTTCAGAGGACGGTTACCCCTGTCTAACGACACTGTGAGGTCCAGTGACAACACGTCACGTTCAGAGGACGGTTACCCCTGTCTAACGACACTGTAAGGTCCAGTGACAACACGTCACGTTCAGAGGACGGTTACCCCTGTCTAACGACACTGTGAGGTCCAGTGACAACACGTCACGTTCAGAGGACGGTTACCCCTGTCTAACGACACTGTAAGGTCCAGTGACAACACGTCACGTTCAGAGGACGGTTACCCCTGTCTAACGACACTGTAAGGTCCAGTGACAACACGTCACGTTCAGAGGACGGTTACCCCTGTCTAACTGTGACGACACTGTAAGGTCCAGTGACAACACGTCACGTTCAGAGGACGGTTACCCCTGTCTAACGACACTGTGAGGCCCAGTGATAACACGTCACGTTCAGAGGACGTTACCCCTGTCTAACGACACTGTGAGGTCCTGTGACAACACGTCACGTTCAGAGGACGGTTACCCCTGTCTAACGACACTGTGAGGTCCAGTGACAACACGTCACGTTCAGAGGACGGTTACCCCTGTCTAACGACACTGTAAGGTCCAGTGACAACACGTCACGTTCAGAGGACGGTTACCCCTGTCTAACGACACTGTGAGGTCCAGTGACAACACGTCACGTTCAGAGGACGGTTACCCCTGTCTAACGACACTGTGAGGTCCAGTGACAACACGTCACGTTCAGAGGACGGTTACCCCTGTCTAACGACACTGTGAGGTCCAGTGACAACACGTCACGTTCAGAGGACGGTTACCCCTGTCTAACGACACTGTGAGGTCCAGTGACAACACGTCACGTTCAGAGGACGGTTACCCCTGTCTAACGACACTGTAAGGTCCAGTGACAACACGTCACGTTCAGAGGACGGTTACCCCTGTCTAACGACACTGTAAGGTCCAGTGACAACACGTCACGTTCAGAGGACGGTTACCCCTGTCTAACGACACTGTAAGGTCCAGTGACAACACGTCACGTTCAGAGGACGGTTACCCCTGTCTAACGACACTGTGAGGTCCAGTGACAACACGTCACGTTCAGAGGACGGTTACCCCTGTCTAACGACACTGTAAGGTCCAGTGACAACACGTCACGTTCAGAGGACGGTTACCCCTGTCTAACGACACTGTAAGGTCCAGTGACAACACGTCACGTTCAGAGGACGGTTACCCCTGTCTAACGACACTGTGAGGTCCAGTGACAACACGTCACGTTCAGAGGACGGTTACCCCTGTCTAACGACACTGTGAGGTCCAGTGACAACACGTCACGTTCAGAGGACGGTTACCCCTGTCTAACGACACTGTAAGCTCCAGTGACAACACGTCACGTTCAGAGGACGTTACCCCTGTCTAACGACACTGTAAGGTCCAGTGACAACACGTCACGTTCAGAGGACGGTTACCCCTGTCTAACGACACTGTGAGGTCCAGTGACAACACGTCACGTTCAGAGGACGGTTACCCCTGTCTAACGACACTGTAAGGTCCAGTGACAACACGTCACGTTCAGAGGACGGTTACCCCTGTCTAACGACACTGTGAGGTCCAGTGACAACACGTCACGTTCAGAGGACGGTTACCCCTGTCTAACGACACTGTAAGGTCCAGTGACAACACGTCACGTTCAGAGGACGGTTACCCCTGTCTAACGACACTGTGAGGTCCAGTGACAACACGTCACGTTCAGAGGACGGTTACCCCTGTCTAACGACACTGTAAGGTCCAGTGACAACACGTCACGTTCAGAGGACGGTTACCCCTGTCTAACGACACTGTGAGGTCCAGTGACAACACGTCACGTTCAGAGGACGGTTACCCCTGTCTAACGACACTGTGAGCTCCAGTGACAACACGTCACGTTCAGAGGACGGTTACCCCTGTCTAACGACACTGTAAGGTCCAGTGACAACACGTCACGTTCAGAGGACGGTTACCCCTGTCTAACGACACTGTAAGGTCCAGTGACAACACGTCACGTTCAGAGGACGGTTACCCCTGTCTAACGACACTGTAAGGTCCAGTGACAACACGTCACGTTCAGAGGACGGTTACCCCTGTCTAACGACACTGTGAGGTCCAGTGACAACACGTCACGTTCAGAGGACGGTTACCCCTGTCTAACGACACTGTAAGGTCCAGTGACAACACGTCACGTTCAGAGGACGGTTACCCCTGTCTAACGACACTGTAAGGTCCAGTGACAACACGTCACGTTCAGAGGACGGTTACCCCTGTCTAACGACACTGTGAGGTCCAGTGACAACACGTCACGTTCAGAGGACGGTTACCCCTGTCTAACGACACTGTGAGGTCCAGTGACAACACGTCACGTTCAGAGGACGGTTACCCCTGTCTAACGACACTGTGAGGTCCAGTGACAACACGTCACGTTCAGAGGACGGTTACCCCTGTCTAACGACACTGTGAGGTCCAGTGACAACACGTCACGTTCAGAGGACGGTTACCCCTGTCTAACGACACTGTAAGGTCCAGTGACAACACGTCACGTTCAGAGGACGGTTACCCCTGTCTAACTGTGACGACACTGTAAGCTCCAGTGACAACACGTCACGTTCAGAGGACGGTTACCCCTGTCTAACGACACTGTGAGGTCCAGTGACAACACGTCACGTTCAGAGGACGGTTACCCCTGTCTAACGACACTGTAAGGTCCAGTGACAACACGTCACGTTCAGAGGACGGTTACCCCTGTCTAACGACACTGTAAGGTCCAGTGACAACACGTCACGTTCAGAGGACGGTTACCCCTGTCTAACGACACTGTGAGCTCCAGTGACAACACGTCACGTTCAGAGGACGGTTACCCCTGTCTAACGACACTGTAAGGTCCAGTGACAACACGTCACGTTCAGAGGACGGTTACCCCTGTCTAACGACACTGTGAGGTCCAGTGACAACACGTCACGTTCAGAGGACGGTTACCCCTGTCTAACGACACTGTGAGGTCCAGTGACAACACGTCACGTTCAGAGGACGGTTACCCCTGTCTAACGACACTGTGAGGTCCAGTGACAACACGTCACGTTCAGAGGACGGTTACCCCTGTCTAACGACACTGTGAGGTCCAGTGACAACACGTCACGTTCAGAGGACGGTTACCCCTGTCTAACGACACTGTAAGGTCCAGTGACAACACGTCACGTTCAGAGGACGGTTACCCCTGTCTAACGACACTGTAAGGTCCAGTGACAACACGTCACGTTCAGAGGACGGTTACCCCTGTCTAACGACACTGTAAGGTCCAGTGACAACACGTCACGTTCAGAGGACGGTTACCCCTGTCTAACGACACTGTAAGGTCCAGTGACAACACGTCACGTTCAGAGGACGGTTACCCCTGTCTAACGACACTGTGAGGTCCAGTGACAACACGTCACGTTCAGAGGACGGTTACCCCTGTCTAACGACACTGTAAGGTCCAGTGACAACACGTCACGTTCAGAGGACGGTTACCCCTGTCTAACGACACTGTAAGGTCCAGTGACAACACGTCACGTTCAGAGGACGGTTACCCCTGTCTAACGACACTGTGAGGTCCAGTGACAACACGTCACGTTCAGAGGACGGTTACCCCTGTCTAACGACACTGTGAGGTCCAGTGATAACACGTCACGTTCAGAGGACGTTACCCCTGTCTAACGACACTGTAAGGTCCAGTGACAACACGTCACGTTCAGAGGACGGTTACCCCTGTCTAACGACACTGTAAGGTCCAGTGACAACACGTCACGTTCAGAGGACGGTTACCCCTGTCTAACGACACTGTGAGGTCCAGTGACAACACGTCACGTTCAGAGGACGGTTACCCCTGTCTAACGACACTGTGAGGTCCAGTGACAACACGTCACGTTCAGAGGACGGTTACCCCTGTCTAACGACACTGTAAGCTCCAGTGACAACACGTCACGTTCAGAGGACGGTTACCCCTGTCTAACGACACTGTGAGGTCCAGTGACAACACGTCACGTTCAGAGGACGGTTACCCCTGTCTAACGACACTGTAAGGTCCAGTGACAACACGTCACGTTCAGAGGACGGTTACCCCTGTCTAACGACACTGTAAGCTCCAGTGACAACACGTCACGTTCAGAGGACGGTTACCCCTGTCTAACGACACTGTAAGGTCCAGTGACAACACGTCACGTTCAGAGGACGGTTACCCCTGTCTAACGACACTGTAAGGTCCAGTGACAACACGTCACGTTCAGAGGACGGTTACCCCTGTCTAACGACACTGTGAGGTCCATTGACAACACGTCACGTTCAGAGGACGGTTACCCCTGTCTAACGACACTGTAAGGTCCAGTGACAACACGTCACGTTCAGAGGACGGTTACCCCTGTCTAACGACACTGTAAGGTCCAGTGACAACACGTCACGTTCAGAGGACGGTTACCCCTGTCTAACGACACTGTGAGGTCCAGTGACAACACGTCACGTTCAGAGGACGGTTACCCCTGTCTAACGACACTGTAAGGTCCAGTGACAACACGTCACGTTCAGAGGACGGTTACCCCTGTCTAACGACACTGTAAGGTCCAGTGACAACACGTCACGTTCAGAGGACGGTTACCCCTGTCTAACGACACTGTGAGGTCCAGTGACAACACGTCACGTTCAGAGGACGGTTACCCCTGTCTAACGACACTGTAAGGTCCAGTGACAACACGTCACGTTCAGAGGACGGTTACCCCTGTCTAACTGTGACGACACTGTGAGGTCCAGTGACAACACGTCACGTTCAGAGGACGGTTACCCCTGTCTAACGACACTGTGAGGTCCAGTGACAACACGTCACGTTCAGAGGACGGTTACCCCTGTCTAACGACACTGTGAGGTCCAGTGACAACACGTCACGTTCAGAGGACGGTTACCCCTGTCTAACGACACTGTAAGGTCCAGTGACAACACGTCACGTTCAGAGGACGGTTACCCCTGTCTAACGACACTGTGAGGTCCAGTGACAACACGTCACGTTCAGAGGACGGTTACCCCTGTCTAACGACACTGTGAGGTCCAGTGACAACACGTCACGTTCAGAGGACGGTTACCCCTGTCTAACGACACTGTAAGGTCCAGTGACAACACGTCACGTTCAGAGGACGGTTACCCCTGTCTAACGACACTGTGAGGTCCAGTGACAACACGTCACGTTCAGAGGACGGTTACCCCTGTCTAACGACACTGTGAGGTCCAGTGACAACACGTCACGTTCAGAGGACGGTTACCCCTGTCTAACGACACTGTAAGGTCCAGTGACAACACGTCACGTTCAGAGGACGGTTACCCCTGTCTAACGACACTGTAAGCTCCAGTGACAACACGTCACGTTCAGAGGACGGTTACCCCTGTCTAACGACACTGTGAGGTCCAGTGACAACACGTCACGTTCAGAGGACGGTTACCCCTGTCTAACGACACTGTGAGGTCCAGTGACAACACGTCACGTTCAGAGGACGGTTACCCCTGTCTAACGACACTGTAAGGTCCAGTGACAACACGTCACGTTCAGAGGACGGTTACCCCTGTCTAACGACACTGTGAGGTCCAGTGACAACACGTCACGTTCAGAGGACGGTTACCCCTGTCTAACGACACTGTAAGGTCCAGTGACAACACGTCACGTTCAGAGGACGGTTACCCCTGTCTAACGACACTGTGAGGTCCAGTGACAACACGTCACGTTCAGAGGACGGTTACCCCTGTCTAACGACACTGTAAGGTCCAGTGACAACACGTCACGTTCAGAGGACGGTTACCCCTGTCTAACGACACTGTGAGGTCCAGTGACAACACGTCACGTTCAGAGGACGGTTACCCCTGTCTAACGACACTGTAAGGTCCAGTGACAACACGTCACGTTCAGAGGACGGTTACCCCTGTCTAACGACACTGTAAGGTCCAGTGACAACACGTCACGTTCAGAGGACGGTTACCCCTGTCTAACGACACTGTAAGGTCCAGTGACAACACGTCACGTTCAGAGGACGGTTACCCCTGTCTAACGACACTGTCAGGTCCAGTGACAACACGTCACGTTCAGAGGACGGTTACCCCTGTCTAACGACACTGTAAGGTCCAGTGACAACACGTCACGTTCAGAGGACGGTTACCCCTGTCTAACGACACTGTAAGGTCCAGTGACAACACGTCACGTTCAGAGGACGGTTACCCCTGTCTAACGACACTGTGAGGTCCAGTGACAACACGTCACGTTCAGAGGACGGTTACCCCTGTCTAACGACACTGTAAGGTCCAGTGACAACACGTCACGTTCAGAGGACGGTTACCCCTGTCTAACGACACTGTAAGGTCCAGTGACAACACGTCACGTTCAGAGGACGGTTACCCCTGTCTAACGACACTGTAAGGTCCAGTGACAACACGTCACGTTCAGAGGACGGTTACCCCTGTCTAACGACACTGTAAGGTCCAGTGACAACACGTCACGTTCAGAGGACGGTTACCCCTGTCTAACGACACTGTAAGGTCCAGTGACAACACGTCACGTTCAGAGGACGGTTACCCCTGTCTAACGACACTGTAAGGTCCAGTGACAACACGTCACGTTCAGAGGACGGTTACCCCTGTCTAACGACACTGTAAGGTCCAGTGACAACACGTCACGTTCAGAGGACGGTTACCCCTGTCTAACGACACTGTAAGGTCCAGTGACAACACGTCAAGTTCAGAGGACGGTTACCCCTGTCTAACGACACTGTGAGGTCCAGTGACAACTCGTCACGTTCAGAGGACGGTTACCCCTGTCTAACGACACTGTAAGGTCCATTGACAACACGTCACGTTCAGAGGACGGTTACCCCTGTCTAACGACACTGTAAGGTCCAGTGACAACACGTCACGTTCAGAGGACGGTTACCCCTGTCTAACGACACTGTGAGGTCCAGTGACAACACGTCACGTTCAGAGGACGGTTACCCCTGTCTAACGACACTGTGAGGTCCAGTGACAACACGTCACGTTCAGAGGACGGTTACCCCTGTCTAACGACACTGTGAGGTCCAGTGACAACACGTCACGTTCAGAGGACGGTTACCCCTGTCTAACGACACTGTGAGGTCCAGTGACAACACGTCACGTTCAGAGGACGGTTACCCCTGTCTAACGACACTGTGAGGTCCAGTGACAACACGTCACGTTCAGAGGACGGTTACCCCTGTCTAACGACACTGTGAGGTCCAGTGACAACACGTCACGTTCAGAGGACGGTTACCCCTGTCTAACGACACTGTAAGGTCCAGTGACAACACGTCACGTTCAGAGGACGGTTACCCCTGTCTAACTGTGACGACACTGTAAGGTCCAGTGACAACACGTCACGTTCAGAGGACGGTTACCCCTGTCTAACTGTGACGACACTGTAAGGTCCAGTGACAACACGTCACGTTCAGAGGACGGTTACCCCTGTCTAACGACACTGTAAGGTCCAGTGACAACACGTCACGTTCAGAGGACGGTTACCCCTGTCTAACGACACTGTAAGGTCCAGTGACAACACGTCACGTTCAGAGGACGGTTACCCCTGTCTAACGACACTGTGAGGTCCAGTGACAACACGTCACGTTCAGAGGACGGTTACCCCTGTCTAACGACACTGTAAGGTCCAGTGACAACACGTCACGTTCAGAGGACGGTTACCCCTGTCTAACTGTGACGACACTGTAAGCTCCAGTGACAACACGTCACGTTCAGAGGACGGTTACCCCTGTCTAACGACACTGTAAGGTCCAGTGACAACACGTCACGTTCAGAGGACGGTTACCCCTGTCTAACGACACTGTGAGGTCCAGTGACAACACGTCACGTTCAGAGGACGGTTACCCCTGTCTAACGACACTGTAAGGTCCAGTGACAACACGTCACGTTCAGAGGACGGTTACCCCTGTCTAACGACACTGTAAGGTCCAGTGACAACACGTCACGTTCAGAGGACGGTTACCCCTGTCTAACGACACTGTAAGCTCCAGTGACAACACGTCACGTTCAGAGGACGTTACCCCTGTCTAACGACACTGTAAGCTCCAGTGACAACACGTCACGTTCAGAGGACGGTTACCCCTGTCTAACGACACTGTAAGGTCCAGTGACAACACGTCACGTTCAGAGGACGGTTACCCCTGTCTAACGACACTGTAAGGTCCAGTGACAACACGTCACGTTCAGAGGACGGTTACCCCTGTCTAACGACACTGTAAGGTCCAGTGACAACACGTCACGTTCAGAGGACGGTTACCCCTGTCTAACGACACTGTGAGGTCCAGTGACAACACGTCACGTTCAGAGGACGGTTACCCCTGTCTAACGACACTGTAAGGTCCAGTGACAACACGTCACGTTCAGAGGACGGTTACCCCTGTCTAACGACACTGTAAGGTCCAGTGACAACACGTCACGTTCAGAGGACGTTACCCCTGTCTAACGACACTGTGAGGTCCTGTGACAACACGTCACGTTCAGAGGACGGTTACCCCTGTCTAACGACACTGTGAGGCCCAGTGACAACACGTCACGTTCAGAGGACGGTTACCCCTGTCTAACGACACTGTAAGGTCCAGTGATAACACGTCACGTTCAGAGGACGGTTACCCCTGTCTAACGACACTGTAAGGTCCAGTGATAACACGTCACGTTCAGAGGACGGTTACCCCTGTCTAACAACACTGTAAGCTCCAGTGACAACACGTCACGTTCAGAGGACGGTTACCCCTGTCTAACGACACTGTGAGGTCCAGTGACAACACGTCACGTTCAGAGGACGGTTACCCCTGTCTAACGACACTGTGAGGTCCAGTGACAACACGTCACGTTCAGAGGACGGTTACCCCTGTCTAACGACACTGTGAGGTCCAGTGACAACACGTCACGTTCAGAGAACGTTTACACCTGTCTAACGACACTGTGAGGTCCAGTGACAACACGTCACGTTCAGAGGACGGTTACCCCTGTCTAACGACACTGTAAGGTCCGGTGACAACACGTCACGTTCAGAGGACGGTTACCCCTGTCTAACAACACTGTGAGGTCCAGTGACAACACGTCACGTTCAGAGGACGGTTACCCCTGTCTAACAACACTGTAAGGTCCAGTGACAACACGTCACGTTCAGAGGACGGTTACCCCTGTCTAACGACACTGTAAGGTCCAGAGACAACACGTCACGTTCAGAGGACGGTTACCCCTGTCTAACGACACTGTAAGGTCCAGTGACAACACGTCACGTTCAGAGGACGGTTACCCCTGTCTAACGACACTGTAAGGTCCAGTGACAAAACGTCACGATCAGAGGACGGTTACCCCTGTCTAACGACACTGTGAGGTCCAGTGACAACACGTCACGTTCAGAGGACGGTTACCCCTGTCTAACGACACTGTAAGGTCCAGTGATAACACGTCACGTTCAGAGGACGGTTACCCCTGTCTAACGACACTGTAAGGTCCAGTGACAACACGTCACGTTCAGAGGACGGTTACCCCTGTCTAACGACACTGTAAGGTCCAGTGATAACACGTCACGTTCAGAGGACGGTTACCCCTGTCTAACGACACTGTGAGGTCCAGTGACAACACGTCACGTTCAGAGGACGGTTACCCCTGTCTAACGACACTGTAAGGTCCAGTGACAACACGTCACGTTCAGAGGACGGTTACCCCTGTCTAACGACACTGTGAGGTCCTGTGACAACACGTCACGTTCAGAGGACGGTTACCCCTGTCTAACGACACTGTGAGGCCCAGTGACAACACGTCACGTTCAGAGGACGGTTACCCCTGTCTAACGACACTGTAAGGTCCAGTGACAACACGTCACGTTCAGAGGACGGTTACCCCTGTCTAACGACACTGTGAGGTCCAGTGACAACACGTCACGTTCAGAGGACGGTTACCCCTGTCTAACGACACTGTAAGGTCCAGTGACAACACGTCACGTTCAGAGGACGTTCGCCTGTCTAACGACACTGTGAGGTCCAGTGACAACACGTCACGTTCAGAGGACGGTTACCCCTGTCTAACAACACTGTAAGCTCCAGTGACAACACGTCACGTTCAGAGGACGGTTACCCCTGTCTAACGACACTGTAAGGTCCAGTGACAACACGTCACGTTCAGAGGACGGTTACCCCTGTCTAACGACACTGTAAGCTCCAGTGACAACACGTCAGGCTCACGCTTCTGGAGATCGATTTGCCCACTGTGTCTCCATCACGCAGATATTACTCGCAGTAAGTATACATATTCCTGGTGTGTAATGACAAGTTTACTCCCGCATCGGCCTGTCCAGCTAAACCCGACGCTGTAACATCGAGAGCGTCCACAATCCATAGTCTCCGGAAACTGAAGGATGCCTGCATTAATGCAAGGAAACATCTTGGACATGAAAACGCCATAGAATTGTTGTGTTGTGTCAGAAATCCGGCATTTCTCTTCTGTGTAAATGGCGAAGACAATGACAGATACTGGAGACCTTCTGATGGCCTGATCACATACAGGTGTCAAGTTCCACCAGCCCAAAGTGCGGTCAGCTACACCGTCAACAATCGCATAGTGCGGTCAGCTACACCGTCAACCATCGCATAGTGCGGTCAGCTACACCGTCAACCATCACATAGTGCGGTCAGCTACACCGTCAACCATCACATAGTGCGGTCAGCTACACCATCAACCATCGCATAGTGCGGTCAGCTACACCGTCAACCATCACATAGTGCGGTCAGCTACACCGTCAACCATCACATTGTGCGGTCAGCTACACCGTCAACCATCGCATAGTGCGGTCAGCTACACCGTCAACCATCACATAGTGCGGTCAGCTACACCGTCAACCATCACATAGTGCGGTCAGCTACACCGTCAACCATCACATAGTGCGGTCAGCTACACCGTCAACCATCACATAGTGCAGTCAGCTACACCGTCAACCATCACATAGTGCGGTCAGCTACACCGTCAACCATCGCATAGTGCAGTCAGCCACACCGTCAACCATCGCATAGTGCGGTCAGCCACACCGTCAACCATCACATAGTGCGGTCAGCTACACCGTCAACCATCACATAGTGCGGTCAGCTACACCGTCAACCATCACATAGTGTGGTCAGCTACACCGTCAACCATCGCATAGTGCGGTCAGCTACACCGTCAACCATCACATAGTGTGGTCAGCTACACCGTCAACCATCACATAGTGCGGTCAGCTACACCGTCAACCATCGCATAGTGCGGTCAGCCACACCGTCAACCATCGCATAGTGCGGTCAGCCACACCGTCAACCATCACATAGTGCGGTCAGCTACACCGTCAACCATCACATAGTGCGGTCAGCTACACCGTCAACCATCACATAGTGTGGTCAGCTACACCGTCAACCATCGCATAGTGCGGTCAGCTACACCGTCAACCATCACATAGTGTGGTCAGCTACACCGTCAACCATCACATAGTGCGGTCAGCTACACCGTCAACCATCACATAGTGCGGTCAGCTACACCGTCAACCATCGCATAGTGCGGTCAGCTACACCGTCAACCATCACATAGTGTGGTCAGCTACACCGTCAACCATCACATAGTGCGGTCAGCTACACCGTCAACCATCACATAGTGTGGTCAACTACACCGTCAACCATCACATAGTGCGGTCAGCTACACCGTCAACCATCACATAGTGCGGTCAGCTACACCGTCAACCATGACATAGTGCGGTCAGCTACACCGTCAACCATGACATAGTGCGGTCAGCTACACCGTCAACCATCACATAGTGCGGTCAGCTACACCATCAACCATGACATAGTGCGGTCAGCTACACCGTCAACCATCGCATAGTGCGGTCAGCTACACCGTCAACCATCACATAGTGCGGTCAGCTACACCGTCAACCATCACATAGTGTGGTCAGCTACACCGTCAACCATCGCATAGTGCGGTCAGCTACACCGTCAACCATCACATAGTGTGGTCAGCTACACCGTCAACCATCACATAGTGCGGTCAGCTACACCGTCAACCATGACATAGTGCGGTCAGCTACACCGTCAACCATCGCATAGTGCGGTCAGCCACACCGTCAACCATCGCATAGTGCGGTCAGCCACACCGTCAACCATCACATAGTGCGGTCAGCTACACCGTCAACCATCACATAGTGCGGTCAGCTACACCGTCAACCATCACATAGTGTGGTCAGCTACACCGTCAACCATCGCATAGTGCGGTCAGCTACACCGTCAACCATCACATAGTGTGGTCAGCTACACCGTCAACCATCACATAGTGCGGTCAGCTACACCGTCAACCATCGCATAGTGCGGTCAGCCACACCGTCAACCATCGCATAGTGCGGTCAGCCACACCGTCAACCATCACATAGTGCGGTCAGCTACACCGTCAACCATCACATAGTGCGGTCAGCTACACCGTCAACCATCACATAGTGTGGTCAGCTACACCGTCAACCATCGCATAGTGCGGTCAGCTACACCGTCAACCATCACATAGTGTGGTCAGCTACACCGTCAACCATCACATAGTGCGGTCAGCTACACCGTCAACCATCACATAGTGCGGTCAGCTACACCGTCAACCATCGCATAGTGCGGTCAGCTACACCGTCAACCATCACATAGTGTGGTCAGCTACACCGTCAACCATCACATAGTGCGGTCAGCTACACCGTCAACCATCACATAGTGTGGTCAACTACACCGTCAACCATCACATAGTGCGGTCAGCTACACCGTCAACCATCACATAGTGCGGTCAGCTACACCGTCAACCATGACATAGTGCGGTCAGCTACACCGTCAACCATGACATAGTGCGGTCAGCTACACCGTCAACCATCACATAGTGCGGTCAGCTACACCATCAACCATGACATAGTGCGGTCAGCTACACCGTCAACCATCGCATAGTGCGGTCAGCTACACCGTCAACCATCACATAGTGCGGTCAGCTACACCGTCAACCATCACATAGTGTGGTCAGCTACACCGTCAACCATCGCATAGTGCGGTCAGCTACACCGTCAACCATCACATAGTGTGGTCAGCTACACCGTCAACCATCACATAGTGCGGTCAGCTACACCGTCAACCATGACATAGTGCGGTCAGCTACACCGTCAACCATGACATAGTGCGGTCAGCTACACCGTCAACCATCACATAGTGCGGTCAGCTACACCGTCAACCATCACATAGTGTGGTCAGCTACACCGTCAACCATCACATAGTGCGGTCAGCTACACCGTCAACCATCACATAGTGTGGTCAGCTACACCGTCAACCATGACATAGTGCGGTCAGCTACACCGTCAACCATCACATAGTGCGGTCAGCTACACCGTCAACCATCACATAGTGCGGTCAGCTACACCGTCAACCATGACATAGTGCGGTCAGCTACACCGTCAACCATCGCATAGTGCGGTCAGCTACACCGTCAACCATCACATAGTGCGGTCAGCTACACCGTCAACCATCACATAGTGCGGTCAGCTACACCGTCAACCATCACATAGTGCGGTCAGCTACACCGTCAACCATCACATAGTGCAGTCAGCTACACCGTCAACCATCACATAGTGCGGTCAGCTACACCGTCAACCATCACATAGTGCGGTCAGCTACACCGTCAACCATCGCATAGTGCGGTCAGCTACACCGTCAACCATCACATAGTGCGGTCAGCTACACCGTCAACCATCGCATAGTGCGGTCAGCTACACCGTCAACCATCACATAGTGCGGTCAGCTACACCGTCAACCATGACATTGTGCGGTCAGCTACACCGTCAACCATGACATTGTGCGGTCAGCTACACCGTCAACCATCACATAGTGCGGTCAGCTACACCGTCAACCATCACATAGTGTGGTCAGCTACACCGTCAACCATGACATTGTGCGGTCAGCTACACCATCAACCATCGCATAGTGCGGTCAGCTACACCGTCAACCGTCACATAGTGTGCGGTCAACTACACCGTCAACCATCACATAGTGCGGTCAGCTACACCGTCAACCATCACATAGTGCGGTCAGCTACACCGTCAACCATCACATAGTGCGGTCAGCTACACCGTCAACCATCACATAGTGCGGTCAGCTACACCGTCAACCATCGCTCCTTCTGGTTCAGCGGGAGCAAGTCATTTGTGAAAGAAGAGAAGAGGAAGAAAGCGTCAGTTTTGAACAATGAACAGCAAAACAACGGCCATACACGCACGCACGCATGCACGCACGCACGCACGCACGCACGCACGCACAGACACACGCACACACACACACACTGACACGCGCGCGCACACACACGTTCTGTTTTTGCATGTGATTATGGCCGCGTGTACGTGCATTTTCGTGCACATCCTGTTTTCATTTGCCGTCATCCTGCATAAACATAAACATAAACATAACCATAAACATAAACACCTGGTATGGCTGCAAAGAGTGAGACAGGTATTGTGCGGTTTTAATAACAGGTGATTTGCCTCGCCTATCACTGAACCCAACCAGACAGGAACACGACAGTTAACACAGTTCACACAAAGAAGTAGGGGAAACAAGAACAAAGAGAAAAGAAGGGAACATCTGATATTTAACACAAAGCATGCGATGCAACATCTGTACACCTTGAGGTGCACTCGACGATGTTGGGAAATAACCGTCTGTCGGGTTTGTGAAAGAGTGAATACTTTTGGTTTTTGTGAGTTAAACTTTCCCACGCGACATTATAGGCCAGTCACTAGTGAGGAGTGTGTCTGAAACACGTGCACAAGGAGTGTAGAAAGATTGCCTCACTCGTAGCGAGAGTATTCACTCTTTCACACCCGACAGATTGATTTCATACAAACACATTTTCACACAGAAACGTAAACATGTTGAAGATGCAGAACTTGACGTCTCACAGGCAGGATCAGGAAGTAACTTCAACACTGCTCTGAGCGCTTCTGCATCTTTAACATTTGAAGTTGTGTTCACAGAAAAAAACATTGGGCAAGGGTCGTTTGACTCTAACATCATTTTGTAACATGCGCTGGGGTGAGTTGAGAGCGGGGTTTCTTGCTCTCTGTGGCGAGATGGCGAACATAATGACGGACAACCCCGTGCGGATCTCAGGCGTATTGCACACGAGTGCACTCCCCTCCCACTTCACTGCGCGTCGGATTTTAATGGCCTCTTGCCCGGTTTATAGAGAGCACAGTTTAGTGGGGCTCGTATGTTGCAGACGCACTCATAAATCATTCACATCTTGCAACAAACACCATACTTTGTGATATTGTTCCTTATAATTATTTAAGGGATTTCAGATACAGAGCCACTTCAGAAATCGTTTTTTTTTGTCTTTGATAGGGAATAAAAGGCTGCATTTACAGCAGACGAAATTCGTACCAAAAGCGCTCAGCAGTAAATATTCCCAACTCAGCAAATGTAAAATTCAATGGTTTACCATGCACCAGAAGTTGTCTGCTGATAACACATGCATGACATAAATACTCTTATGGGTATTTTTGTGTTCTGGTATTTAATTTGATCGTTTTTAGAATTTTATATATCCGCAGCATGAAAATTCAAGATGGCGGCCTCCGCAACATTGCGTGTTTTGATTTGAGCGAAAGCAACGTTTCTGAAGGTAAGTTTTCAAGAATACGCATCCATTCACCAATGTCACATCATTTTACTGTTTAATTCTCCCCTGGGGTCTGTTATTCATCGGGTGAAGCGCTGAAATGCAGAGACTTTGTTTAATCTTGCAATAGCTCATCAGCTGGATTGTGATGCTGATAGATCTAGATCTATCTGTTGATTACAAGTAAGAAAATCATGATCGCCACGCTGGTGATTTTAAACAGATTAAACGAACTTTGAATAAAAGGCGAGGAGAAAGAGATTGTTCATGGTATGATAAATGATTAGTCCTGCCTACGTTAAGGACTTCCATAAGGTGGGGAGGGGTAGAGTCAAAAACTGAGTGAGGGAAGGCCAGATAGTAGGATGACCAGCTGGAGATAAAAACACTCCACTCCCCATGTCTTTACAGTGTTGTGATCAAACTTTCAAAGACGGTAGGTAACAGACAAAAGCATACAGTGTATGCTAATCAAATGAGATAAGTGGTTTTGAAAAATGAAGAGGTACCGCTCTTTGAGTTTTACAATTTTGGTTTGTTGCTTGTTTCTCATCCTTTTGCTTATTTGAAGTTGACCGTGCATTGGTGTGAATTTTATTTTTACAGGATATATACAAGAGTTACACCACATGCCGGTTCCTGGGAACAAGCGTTCTGCATTTATTCCGGTGCCACAGAAGGGAGCCGATTTCACTAGTAGTAGTACTACTGTATCAAGGTTTGTTACCTAATACATCTTAACAGTAAGATATTTTTATTTGTATTAATTGGAACATGTTTGCACATCATTTGTAAGCGACCTCTGTGAATTTGATGGGTTTAACGTACGAACCCTCACTATGGTCAACATTCTGTTAGCGACTGTTTGAAGCGAATAAATGTAGCGGTCAGAAAGATTCCAGAATCAGTTGGGTCACTGGAAACTGTGTTTATTTGTTTTTTTAACCTGAAACAGTAAGAATTATACGAATTCATGAAATACAATTTTCTTTCGTTTTGGTCTGTTGTGTGAAGACTTGCTAACCCGGCTTTGACCGACTCTCTGAGATAGTAAACATTATTCAAATACATTCAAATAAAAATGTCACTTTTCATCTTTTGTGTGAAGGGTACCCCAGGCTGATTTCCTGCACCATGGATGTAGAGGAGGCCAGACAGTCTGCTTCTCATTCCAGCTGTGTTGCGTTTTTTTCTGCTCGTGAAGTGTATCGCCACATTGCCAAAGCCATTGGCCAAGAGAAGTCACCCTGTCTGCCCATTTTGCATAGCCTTACAGGCTGTGACACTATGTCGTTCTTCAATGGTATTGGGGAATCAGAAGGCTTGGGAAGTATGGCAAGCATTTGAAGACGTCACTCAAACTTTCTTTAGGTTGTCTGCTCCTCTTTGTAAGCTGAGTACCACTGACAGGGCAGCACAAGAGCTTTTTGGTGTACATCTGTAGGACAAAACCAGCAACGTACTGGGTGTAAACAGTGCTAGACGGTACCTCTTCAGTAAAAAGAGCTGCCAAATTGACCATAATCCCCTTACAAGTGAGGTGCTGCTGCAGGACATGAGATTGAGAAGAGCCATCTACCTATTAGACTTCCAAACTCTGTGGGCTGGCAGTTCAAGGCTGGAAAGTGGGAGTCATTCTGGACGAGCTTTCAAGAGGTATCCAGCGTGTGCCGAGAACTCATGAGGTGTGCCTGCAAGAAGAGCTGTACAACAAAACGCTGCAAATGCTGCTAAGAAGGACTGCAGAGCACAGCTCTCTGCAAATGTGCTTGCATGCCTGTGAAAACTGTCAACATCTAAACTGTGCAAAAATATTATTGCACCCATTTTCATACCCCAACTCAAACTTTTATTCCTGTGTCATTTTATTCAAACTGTCTGTGCCATTAAAGGCTCGCATCTTCGCTATCTGGCACATTTTTTTTTTAACATCATCATTTACGCCGTCAAAATAAGGATACCCTTGACGTGACAAAGAGATGTGACAAAAACTTCGGGTACCTTTTAAAAAGCCGACAATTCCTGAGGCACAACTGGGTCACTGTTGTATACGAAGAGAAAGTCAACTTGATTATCCATCCAGAACAGGTTGTTTTATTTCGCCATCTTGCATATTTCTAGTGTTGTGCCATTGTACCTACTGATGTATGTGTCGATCTCACGGATGAGATGTTTATGTGTCAAATTTGAGGGATACACAAGTCAACTAAAATCCATGTATTTTAGCAATGACCAAGTGGGTTGCGTTGAAACTTTCAGGAATGTGTGTCTACGCACGAGGCGTAGTTCAACCGTTTGAGTACACTTTCAAATCTTCACGAAATAATATTTTAAAAACTGCCACAGGTTTGTTGGCTTACATCCCACATATTTTTGACTTCGCATGTATATATGACAGATGGTTGTTTCAAGTACTGCCAAAGTTTCTTTTGAGTATAGACACTTGCCGGAATGTGCTAGTTGTGTAAACACATGAGAACAAAGAACGTTTTCGAAATACAGCGATTATGAATTTTAGTCGACTTTTGAGTTGATACATTACATTTTTATCAGTTTTATTTTGGGGGTACCCTTATTTGGGCGGCGGTCAAATAACCCATGTAAAGGCCACCTTTTATCTTAAAAGTGTTCCAGTTAGCCAAGTTGAGTGCCCTCAATAGCATACATTGAATATAACAGCACAGGAATGAATGTTTTCGTTTTGGTATGAAAATTGGTGCAATATATTTATTTTTGCACAGTTTAGGTAATCCACAAATTCTTCAACCCTGCCACCCACACCGTCCAATCATTCTCTGCACCAACAATACATGTATTGTTTTGTTTAAAAATGTGTTTGTGTTAGTTTCTATTGCAAGAGAATGTCTTGTAGCATCAAAAATGCCTAAATACCCTTTTATTGGCGGCCATTTTGAAAATTGTAAAAAAACTACTGATTTCTTAATTTTTTCATGGTGGCTCTGTATCAGGTTTTGTTAAGCAAAAGCAAATGTCCATTTACGCCAAATTTGCTGTTAATCACATGAAGTGAAATATGCCTAACATACCCAACCGTTTACACTGGCGGCCATTTTGAAAAATTGTTTAAAAACTACCCATTTTTTTATTTTTCGCGATGGCTCTGTATCAGGTTTTGTTAAGCACATAAAACTCTTCATATTTGCTTAATTTGGTGTTTGTTGCATGATTTGAATGATTTTGCAACATAGGAGCCCCACTAGTTGTTTTTCTGTGTATGGCGTGTGGTGTTTTTAGTGTTTTTACTTGTCGTTGTTTAAAACTGGTCGCCTTGATGTGCGCGTTGGGATTGCTCGTTGTGTCAATCACATCAACATGCCATCGGCAGGCCACGCCCTCTGCGCCATCGGGAATCACAGGGAGATGAAGGGACAGAGTGCCAGGCAGACAGATACCTATGCATGGACACACACAGACACGGAAAAACACTGACAGAAAGAAACATGCACCCACGCACGCACGCAAGCACGCACGCACGCACGCACGCACACACACACACACACACACACACACACACACACACTGTGACACACACACGAACACACACACACACGAACACTGACACACACACGCACGCACGCACACATATACAAACACACACATACACACACTCTCTCTCTATTTCTTCATCTCTCCGTACTTCGATCTCGCGCCCCCCTCTCCCCCCTATCCCTCGCAAGACGTGACGTCATGATGTAGTATTGCTATGAAGAAGAAAGTTGTCAAAGCTTTAACCACTGAGCTGGCAGGAACCCGGCAAATGGCCTTCATGGACTGCTGGGCAATGTCATTGCTGCGGATGATGTCAGACAAGCCGACACAAATTGCTCTTTGCTTTCAGCTTCCCAACTCAATGTCCCCTGACGCCAGTGTACCGAACACGCCGAATAACACGTTGGGCTTACAGATGTTCCATCCTTACTTTCAAACATCCTCCCCATTCTACAAAACAGAATGGAATCTGGCTTCGGTGGAATTGAAATTAGTGGAGCAATCACTTTGTGACTTTTCACAAACAAACAATTGATCGAACAATTGTGTGTGTGTGTGTGTGTGTGTGTGTGTGTGTGTTTGTATGTGTGTGTGTGTGTGTTTGTGTGCGTGTGTGTGTGTTTGTGTGCGTGTGTGTGTGTTTGTGTGTGTGTGTGTGTGTGTGTGTGTGTGTGTGTGTGTGTGTGTGTGTGTGTAAGTGAGTATTTCTGTGTGTGTGTGTGAGAGAGACAGAGCTACAGAGAGAATTGAATTGAATTGAATCGGGTTTGTGAAAGAGCGTTCTCTTTCACGCACACACTCCTCACTGGCCTATTATGTCACGTGGGAAAGTTTGACTCACAAAAACCAAAAGTATTCACTCTTTCACAAACCCAATTCAATTCAATTGAATTGAAATGAATTGAATTGAACCCCGCTCTCAACTCTCAACTCGCCCAAGCGCAAGAGAGAGAGAGAGAGAGAGAGAGAGAGAGAGAGAGAGAGAGAGAGAGAGAGAGAGAGAGAGAGAGAGAGAGAGAGAGAGATACAGAGAGAGATACAGAGACAGATACAGAGACAGATACAGAGACAGAGAGACAGAGATATCACGAAGAGCGAGCAACTCGTGCACGTTCGATAACATCCACTTTCTTGATTAATGTGTACCGTATTTACTTGATTATCTGCCTTTGATCTCACTGTCTTGTTCATCTCACCTCACTGTCTTGTTCTTCTAATCTAACAGTTTGTTATGAGCAGAGCAGTGTTCAACAAAAAGGTCACCCAGTCGGAATCGACCTAATCCACTGAGCCGCCACGGATCCAAGCCAGGGCAAAAAGCACCAATCAGCATGAGGCTTTTACGGGACCGCGGGGGCAGAAAACTCATTCTCGTTCTCTTTCACGCACCCACGAGACTGCGCGAGATGTTGGGTGTCTTATGTACAAATGACTCACCCCTTGCAAAAATACGTCATTCACTAAGTGAGTCCGGGACAATTTCGAGGGAGCCGCCTGGACTTGGCAGAATTAGACAAAACACACAGACAGAAAGAGCAATGGCAGAATCGGATGAAATGTTAGTAGGGACAGAGACAAAGCAGAGATGTCGCTGTTTTCCCCGCACGGCAAAGGTTTTCATGACAAGTTGGTAGTCTGTGGGCACCTCGCGAACCCTTTTTTACCGTTGAAAGCTTCAGGGTTAATACAAAACAACAACATTAAGTTAGCCCGAGTACCACAAAGCTTTGGAATTATGCTTCATGCGCTTGCAATTCGTTCAATCAGTATCGACAGCGTGACATGTCACAACATTCAAGTTGGTTCGTCTTTAACATGCACGTACTCTAACCCTAACATGCACATACCCTAACCCTAACATAAGTACAAACCCTAACCCTAACATACACGTACCCTAACCCTAACATAAGCACAAACCCTAACCCTAACATAAGCACAAACCCTAACCCTAACATACACGTACCCTAACCCTAACATAAGCACAAACCCTAACCCTAACATACACGTACCCTAACCCTAACATAAGCACAAACCCTAACCCTAACATACACGAACACAAGAATGTATGAATGACAAAGAACAAATGTTTATTTTTGAATGTTTTATGTATGTTTTATTACGGACACAAAAGCTCAGCAATGCAATTTCTCTTTTAGAGATTAATAAAGTTTATTGTATTGTATTGTATTGTATTGTACGTACCCTAACCCTAACATAAGCACAAACCCTAACCCTAACATACACGTGCAGCAACAAGGGATATGTAAGAACCATTCAAGTCAAGGTCCGGTCCATCTTGTGAGAGTGACCGTGTGAAGCAGACACATCTGTCCGGCCCATCTTGTGAGAGTGACCGTGTGAAGCAGACACATCTGTCCGGCCCATCTTGTGAGAGTGACCGTGTGAAGCAGACACATCTGTCACGGCTTCAGTACATGTGACACGAGCACCCTTCCACTGGGACACATAGCAAACATCAACATCCTGGCTGCCTTCTGTACACTGGGAATTGTACTCTGCATGTATTTCGTAACTGACACCTGTGTCAATCGGAGAAATCGATTTCAAAACAAACATTCCAACTGTGCAAAGGAAGCTTTCAGAGGCTGGATTTGATTGATTTGATTGATTTGATTGATTTGATTTATTTTGTTGATTTTGTTGATTTTTTTTTATAAATGTCTAGATCAGAGATGGCGGTACACGATCGCTCACACAAGACGGTCGGGACCTCTATATCCACGTTTTAATCGGTGCTTAAAAGGGTGAATGATGTTTTTTTTGGAATAACTGGTAACAAATCACTAAAGGAACCATCTCCCCTTCTCCCTCAACCCCCCCCCCCCCCACATCCCCGTCTAATTTTGAGTTTGTGGTGGGGTTTTGTTCTCAGAGTCTTGTGTGAAACACACACACAAAGAGATGGTTACACAAAGCACGACTGACACAGGGGCAGGGCAATGCCGCTCATACCTGTCAGGACGACTAACCACCCGCCTCTCGCCAGGACGACTAACCACCCGCCTCTCGCCAGGGACGATCCCGCCTCTCGCCAGGGACGATGTTTTGGCTGGGGGGAAATAATGCAGCGGATAAATAACTACACGTGAGGACACTCCACCAATGCAACATAACACACAACGCCCCACGCATAGAGTGACACATAGAGAGAGAGAGAGAGAGAGAGAGAGAGAGAGAGAGAGAGAGAGAGAGAGAGAGAGAGAGAGAGAGAGAGAAAGACAGACAGACAGACAGACAGACAGACAGCCAGAGAGTCAGACACATTATACTGTGGACGTTCCGGCAAATTTGCTAAAGAAAAAGTAATCCTAGCAATACCCCTGGGGGCTCTATCATTTGTGCTGCCCCTGCCCTCCCCTCTCCCACCCCCCCCCCCCCTCCTCCCTCGGCGCTCCCCACAGCACCGCATGCAAGTCCACGAGTTGATGCCGCTTCTCGTTCCGCCACCGCTACCCCCGACACTGATCCAGGCTTCCGATTCAAACGCCAATCAATTCCATGTTTTCCTTACAAGTGCGTGTGGTAGAGAATGAAGGACAGACCGCGGCGAAGAGCGTTCTCTGGTCGAATGGAGGAATAATGATAGGTCATTGCCCCAAATGGAGGACACATCCATGGAAAATGAATGCAACTCTTTTCAGTGACGGCATTTTCCCCCATTCTCAGCATCCAAATCACCCACAATTCCCCGGATCCGTTCTGTATTTCCGCTGCCCCGTCACCCCCGTCTTTATACCGCAAATTTTTTTATGCAAACGTCAGCGTAAAGCGTGCCTATGTTTAATGGTGAATGAAAGAGACCTGGAAAGCTCTATGGGTCTTTGAACGCCAATAAATCAGGGAGGCAGAGCTCTCATTGTTGTGCACAGCACATTTTGATCGATTTTCCAACATCTAAAAGGGAACCAGCGCGGGGCTTGCACATATTTTGAAGTTTGTGATTTCTAAAGTTTCTGGAAAGCGCGGCCTGTGTGTGTGTATGTGTGTATGTTGCCATGGTTTCTTGCGGGTCATGTTTTTGTCTCCGGATGGGATTCGCTTGCGAGCGCGCGCACACACACACACACACACACACACACACACACACACACACACACACACACACACACACACATATATATACACAGACACAGACACACACACACATATACACACACACACATACACACACATACACACACACGCACGTACACACACACACACACGCACACACACACACACACACACACACACACACACACACACACACACACACACACACGAATTTGTGACAACCACGCAACATATCAGAAACTAGAATGATACTTGGCAGCCAACCACACGGTCCTGTCACGACCAACGATCACAGCAACCATGTCTGAGTCGCATCAAGGACCACAAAGGTTAGCATCACGACCAACGATCACAGCAACCATGTCTGAGTCGCATCAAGGACCACAAAGGTTAGCATCACGACCAACGATCACAGCAACCATGTCTGAGTCGCATCAAGGACCACAAAGGTTAGCATCACGACCAACGATCACAGCAACCATGTCTGAGTCGCATCAAGGACCACAAAGGTTAGCATCACGACCAACGATCACAGCAACCATGTCTGAGTCGCATCAAGGACCACAAAGCTTAGCATCACGACCAACGATCACAGCAACCATGTCTGAGTCGCATCAAGGACCACAAAGGTTAGCATCACGACCAACGATCACAGCAACCATGTCTGAGTCGCATCAAGGACCACAAAGGTTAGCATCACGACCAACGATCACAGCAACCATGTCCGAGTCGCATCAAGGACCACAAAGGTTAGCATCACGACCAACGATCACAGCAACCATGTCTGAGTCGCATCAAGGACCACAAAGGTTAGCATCACGACCAACGATCACAGCAACCATGTCTGAGTCGCATCAAGGACCACAAAGGTTAGCATCACGACCAACGATCACAGCAACCATGTCTGAGTCGCATCAAGGACCACAAAGGTTAGCATCACGACCAACGATCACAGCAACCATGTCTGAGTCGCATCAAGGACCACAAAGGTTAGCATCACGACCAACGATCACAGCAACCATGTCTGAGTCGCATCAAGGACCACAAAGGTTAGCATTACGACCTTTGTGCGACCTCAAAGGGGAACAACTTTACAAGCTATCCAGGGGAGATTTTCTCCCGTAACCTCACCACTCCCAGACGCAAGCAGGACCATGACCGATGCCGTTGCACAACTCCGGAGAGAAAAACCACATGCCAAAACTCTGTTGAGAAACCACGCCATCAAATGATTCCTGCGGGACTTTTTACTTGTCAGAGCAACCCATGCCCAACTTGCAGCGTAAGCATAATGTTTCTGTGCTGGCAATGCCCCTGCTGGCAATAGAACTATACGCCTCGGTGTGAAAGGATGAAGTGTCTGCCTGTTTACACGTCCGGCAGACCATAGTTCCTAGGTGTCGTCCAGCATATCACCTCATACATGTCGTCCAGTATATCACCACATACATGTCCTTCAGTATATCACCACATACATGTCGTCCAGCATATCACCACATACATGTCCTCCAGCATAATACTACATATATGTCGTCCAGTATATCACCACATACATGTCGTCCAGCATATCACCACATACATGTCGTCCAGCATAATACTACATACATGTCGTCCAGCATATCACCACATACATGTCGTCCAACATATCACCACATACATGTCGTCCAGTATATCACCACATACATGCCTTCCAACATATCACCACATACATGTCGTCCAGCATATCACCACATACATGTCGTCCAGTATATCACCACATACATGTCCTCCAGTATATCACGACATACATGTCTTCCAGTATTATTATTATTATTATTATTGTGATCATTTTTATGCGCCTAATCTAGATATAGCCCTAGGCGCTTACATATTAATTTCTGCCGTTTGAAATGGAATTTTTTACAGACAGACAGACAAACAGACATTTTTTACACACAATATATAACGCATTCATATCACCACATACATGTCATCCTGCATATCACCACATAAATGTCGTCCAGCATATCACCACATACATGTCCTCCAGTATATCACCACATAAATGTCGTCCAGCATATAACCACATAAATGTCGTCCAGTATATCACCACATACATGTCGTCCAGTATATCACCACATAAATGTCGTCCAGTATATCACCACATAAATGTCGTCCAGTATATCACCACATAAATGTCGTCCAGTATATCACCACATACATGTCGTCCAGCATATCACCACATAAATGTCGTCCAGTATATCACCACATAAATGTCGTCCAGTATATCACCACATACAGTCACTGTACATGTCGTCCAGCATATCACCACATAAATGTCGTCCAGTATATCACCACATACATGTCCTCCAGTATATCACCACATACATGTCCTCCAACATATGACTACATATATGTCGTCCAGCATATCACCACATACAGATAATACATGTCCTCCAACATATCACCACATACATGTCCCTGATAGGACATTCCCTGTGAGGACGTCAGGCCCCAAATTCTGTTCTCTTCCTAGGATAATGTTCCCCTTATATTCGTGTTCTAGACACATAAGGAATAGATGTCGCTCGGGACCCGAAGTCCGCCCCCTAAGAATAGATTTTCTTTCCCAGGTACGCAAAATAGTCCGCTCAAAATCTATGAATAATCGGCTGGATGTATAAACGTGGGACTATCGTTCCCAGGAACAGACGATTTCCCAATTTCCCAGCGGACACATTTTTCTTTTACACCGGAAAACAGTGTTAGTCCAAGAACATAAGTTGTATGTGAAGATAGCACCTGCACCGTGCTGACCATGCTGACAGTGACTGTAGACCAAGCCCGGAATAAGGGCATCATTACACTGCGACACATTCACAACATACAAGATACAAGAAGTTTTATTGTCCTCATCAATACAAGGAAATTTGGCATGTGTGTGGTGAGAGACATTTCCACAAGATACAAGAGAGAAAACGAAAAATCACACGTACAGGGCTGCACAGTGTGAACAACCATTTCATCCAGTCAGCTCAACATCTCACTCAGACCCCTTATAAATGTTAACAACCATTTCATCCAGTCAGCTCAACATCTCACTCAGACCCCTTATAAATGTTAACAACCATTTCATCCAGTCAGCTCAACATCTCACCCCTTAACAACCATTCCATCCTGTCAGCTCAACATCTCACCCCTTAACAACCATTCCATCCTGTCAGCTCAACATCTCACTCAGGCCCTTATTAATGTTCAAATAAAACTAGTCGTTTTCTAAATCAAAGGAAACAAACAAACAAACAAACAAACATATAAAAACAGAAGCCTTCGCTATCCTTTATAAACGTGAAAAGAATGATGTCGGCGTAGACCCCTTAAATACAGCATCCACACTACGGAAGTGTATTTGCAATCCTATTACCAATTGGGAGTTGGTTTGACCTTGAACTCCTGGGAACGTAGGCGTTAGTAACGCCAGTCCTTGTTGTCTCACAAAGGAGACGCAGGAGGAACAATTTGCATGTCAATCGGCACAAGGTAGAAACACGCTCACATTAGCATTGGGGGGGAGGGGGGGGGGAAGGTGGGGGGGGGGGGGAGGCGGGGGGGGGAGGCGGGGGGTTAGACACGGAGAAACAGACATGCAAAGCAAATCCACCCCCGCCTGTCTTGTGGAGGGCGAAATGAGGAAAACATCTTGAGCAACAACTGGCGAGAGTTTAAAAATAAAAGTTATCATGTGAATAAAAACAACGAGGACCATGTGAATGGTATTTATGGCTTAAGATAAAAATAAAAGTATGGACCACGTATATGCAAACTATAATCATTACATTGGACCCTCTTGTCAGCCCCTCTTGTCAGCGAGGGCTAGATGTAAAAAAAGCACCTGTTTGCTTATGCCATAATCCTCGTTGAAAATGAATTTCTTCTTGTTCTTGTTCTCTCTCTCTCAGTCCGTCTCTGTCAAGATTGCCTATCTCTATATCACTCTGTCTCTCTCTCAGTCTGTTTCTGTCTGTCTCTGTCTTTGCCTATCTCTATATCACTCTGTCTCTCTCTCAGTCTGTTTCTGTCTTTGCCTATCTCTATATCACTCTGTCTCTCTCTCAGTCTGTCTCTGTCTTTGCCTATCTCTATATCACTCTGTCTCTCTCTCAGTCTGTTTCTGTCTTTGCCTATCTCTATATCACTCTGTCTCTCTCTCAGTCTGTCTCTGTCTTTGCCTATCTCTATATCACTCTGTCTCTCTCTCAGTCTGTCTCTGTCTGTGCTTATCTCTATATCACTCTGTCTCTCTCTCAGTCCGTCTCTGTCTTTGCCTATCTTTATATCACTCTGTCTCTCTCTCTCAGTCTGTCTCTGTCTTTGCCTATCTCTATATCACTCTGTAATTCTCTCAATCTTTCTCTGTCTGTCTCTGTCTTTGCCTATCTTTATATCACTCTGTCTCTCTCTCTCAGTCTGTCTCTGTCTTTGCCTATCTCTATATCACTCTGTCTCTCTCTCAGTCTGTTTCTGTCTTTGCCTATCTCTATATCACTCTGTCTCTCTCTCAGTCTGTCTCTGTCTTTGCCTATCTCTATATCACTCTGTAATTCTCTCTGTCTGTCTCTGTCTTTGCCTATCTTTATATCACTCTGTCTCTCTCTCTCAGTCTGTCTCTGTCTTTGCCTATCTCTATATCACTCTGTCTCTCTCTCAGTCTGTTTCTGTCTTTGCCTATCTCTATATCACTCTGTCTCTCTCTCTCAGTTGTCTCTGTCTTTGCTTATCTCTATATCACTCTGTCTCTCTCTCTCAGTCTGTCTCTGTCTTTGCCTATCTCTATATCACTCTGTCTCTCTCTCAGTCTGTTTCTGTCTTTGCCTATCTCTATATCACTCTGTCTCTCTCTCAGTCTGTCTCTGTCTTTGCCTATCTTTATATCACTCTGTCTCTCTCTCTCAGTCTGTCTCTGTCTTTGCCTATCTCTATATCACTCTGTAATTCTCTCAATCTTTCTCTGTCTGTCTCTGTCTTTGCTTATCTCTATATCACTCTGTAATTCTCTCAATCTTTCTCTGTCTTTGCCTATCTCTATATCACTCTGTCTCTCTCTCTCAGTTTGTCTCTGTCTTTGCTTATCTCTATATCACTCTGTCTCTCTCTCTCAGTTTGTCTCTGTCTTTGCTTATCTCTATATCACTCTGTTTTTCTCTCAGTCTGTCTCTGTCAAGATTGCCTATCTCTATATCACTCTGTCTTTCTTGGGGGCTATTTATACCGTGTAAAACTGGTCCTGAACAGAGTGAGAAGTGTCCGTTTCTGAAGGAGCTTGGCGTGAAATGTTGAAGTTGAATCCGATAACAGCATCTTCCTCTTCTCCCCCTTCGTCCCCCCCCCTTCGTCTCCCCCTTCGTCTCCCCCTTCGTCAAGCCTATTCAAGGTCTTAACAGAGCAACAACCTAACTATCAAATGTATTACAGAAAGACAGGCGAACCAACAGTAAGAAACAAGAAGAACATGTTGGCACTGCTGCCGACAAAAGCAGAAATGGAAACGTGTGCATGTTGTTGCATTTACCTTGGTGAAGAGGAAACATGTGCGAGGCTTGTGGCAGAACAGTTATCGGGATCGTTGTGTGAGTGTTTGCGTAACGTGGCCATAACTCCGTGTCAATGAATCATTCGTGCCGAGTTGCTGGCTAAATGTTCCCACAGGGTGACCTCTTACATCCTCATCTCCGTATAACACACCAATCGCTTTTCACTCGCTGACGTCAGGAGGTGACCTCTTACATCCTCATCTCCGTATAACACACCAATCGCTTTTCACTCGCTGACGTCAGGAGGTGACCTCTTACATCCTCATCTCCGTATAACACACCAATCGCTTTTCACTCGCTGACGTCAGGAGGTGACCTCTTACATCCTCATCTCCGTATAACACACCAATCGCTTTTCACTCGCTGACGTCAGGAGGTGACCTCTTACATCCTCATCTCCGTATAACACACCAATCGCTTTTCACTCGCTGACGTCAGGAGGTGACCTCTTACATCCTCATCTCCGTATAACACACCAATCGCTTTTCACTCGCTGACGTCAGGAGGTGACCTCTTACATCCTCATCTCCGTATAACACACCAATCGCTTTTCACTCGCTGACGTCAGGAGGTGACCTCTTACATCCTCATCTCCGTATAACACACCAATCGCTTTTCACTCGCTGACGTCAGGAGGTGAGCTCGCTTGTGTCTGCTGGCTCTTTTACTGAGGAGGAGCATTGCATTTTGATGGGAAGGGGGGCGGGCGTGGGGGCGGGAGGCAGGGGAAGCTGTAAGGGATGTTATAGGTGATATATTGCATCTTTGTCTAGTTCAAAGTTTCCGTCTGCTGAACTGTCTGTGCGCCTTTCAGCTCTTGTCTCGCACGCTCGCAACACAACGTTGAAGAGTTGAAACAATGACATAGACGGATAGACAGAACAGGACATCATGCTAACACACTCTAAACTGAACACCGTTTTTGTAACCAGTTTTGACAACGGTGTGACATAGCGCAGGGTGATCCAACCAATTGTTGTACATCAACTTCAGCTTGTGTACGATCATATCACCACGGTTCCAATTCGTAGGTCACTTGGTCTGACTGTTGTGCTCTTTTGAAAAACCATGATCCCAATTCGGTGATAGACTTAACTGTAGGAGGTTCCACATTGAGCAGTACTCACTCTCATCCGATTTAAATCTTCCAGACTTGTATCTCTTGGAATATCTCAAGGTCCAAGTATACAACAAGTATACAACAAGTATACAACAGCACCCACATCATCGACGAACTGAAGAAAATGAATACAGCCATGCAGGTTCAGGGCAATCCCCATTCACAACACGCTTCGTGTCATTGACAATTCCACACGGGGTATTCCGAACACATTTTGAAGTGAACACAAAAGTGGGACCATTTGACCTACATACCAGACATTCAACCTACATACATACCAGACATTCAACCTACATACATATCAGACACTCAACCTACATACATACCAGACACTCAACCTACATACCAGACATTCAACCTACATACATACCAGACATTCAACCTACATACATACCAGATATTCAACCTACATACATACCAGATATTCAACCTACATACATACCAGACATTCAACCTACATACATACCAGACATTCAACCTACATACATACCAGACATTCAACCTACATACATACCAGATATTCAACCTACATACATACCAGACATTCAACCTACATACATACCAGACACTCAACCTACATACATACCAGACATTCAACCTACATACATACCAGACACTCAACCTACATACATACCAGACATTCAACCTACATACATACCAGACACTCAACCTACATACATACCAGACACTCAACCTACATACATACCAGACATTCAACCTACATACCAGACACTCAACCTACATACATACCAAACATTCAACCTACATACATACCAGACACTCAACCTACATACATACCAGACACTCAACCTACATACATACAAGACATTCAACCTACATACCAGACACTCAACCTACATACATACCAGACATTCAACCTACATACATACCAGACACTCAACCTACATACATACCAGACATTCAACCTACATACATACCAGACACTCAACCTACATACATACCAGACATTCAACCTACATACATACCAGACATTCAACCTACATACATACCAGACATTCAACCTACATACCAGACACTCAACCTACATACATACCAGACACTCAACCTACATACATACCAGACATTCAACCTACATACCAGACATTCAACCTACATACATACCAGACATTCAACCTACATACATACCAGACATTCAACCTACATACATACCAGACATTCAACCTACATACATACCAGACATTCAACCTACATACCAGACACTCAACCTACATACCAGATATTCAACCAACATACATACCAGACATTCAACCAACATACATACCAGACATTCAACCTACATACATACCAGACACTCAACCTACATACATACCAGACATTCAACCTACATACCAGACATTCAACCTACATACCAGATATTCAACCAACATACATACCAGACATTCAACCAACATACATACCAGACATTCAACCTACATACATACCAGACATTCAACCTACATATATACCAGACATTCAACCTACATACCAGACATTCAACCTACATACCAGATATTCAACCAACATACATACCAGACATTCAACCAACATACATACCAGACATTCAACCTACATACATACCAGACATTCAACCTACATATATACCAGACATTCAACCTACATACCAGACATTCAACCTACATACCAGACATTCAACCAACATACATACCAGACATTCAACCTACATACATACCAGACATTCAACCTACATACATACCAGACATTCAACCTACATACATACCAGATATTCAACCTACATACATACCAGACACTGTGTGGAATAGATCATGCACAGACTGAAGTTCATGTTCACTAATTATGAAGATATTAGCTGATCTCAAATTGACTGAACATTTTACCCCCTTCGTGAAAAAGTCACCTTTGCAAGTGGCGCGCAGAATGTATCAATGACATGCACGCGTTCCTCAATTGGAAATGGTCTGATCGTGCCTTGTATTGCTGTATTCAAGTCACCAGTTATCAAAGGTTGGGCTTTGTACACTCGTTCCTTCAAATAACTCCAAAGCTAACAATCTGGCGGGTTTAAATTGGGCGAGTGTGGCTACCGCTCAATGTCAAGCTTCCTACTGTTGAGTCGATCAACGAATTCGGATATTAATTTGTTCCCAAAAGATCATAAAAACACACATGTAAAACTTTGTGATGTATACATGTGACACTTTGTGATGTATACATGTATGTAAAACTTTGTGATGTATACATGTATGTGAAACTTTGTGATGTATACATGTATGTGAAACTTTGTGATGTATACATGTATGTGAAACTTTGTGATGTATACATGTGACACTTTGTGATGTGTACATGTAAAACTTTGTGATGTATACATGTAAAACTTTGTGATGTATACATGTGACACTTTGTGATATATACATGTATGTAAAACTTTGTGATGTATACATGTGACACTTTGTGATGTATACATGTGACACTTTGTGATGTATACATGTGACACTTTGTGATGTATACATGTGACACTTTGTGATGTATACATGTGACACTTTGTGATGTATACATGTGACACTTTGTGATATATACATGTGACACTTTGTGATGTATACATGTGACACTTTGTGATGTATACATGTAACACTTTGTGATGTATACATGTAAAACTTTGTGATGTATACATGTAAAACTCTGTGATGTATACATGTAAAACTTTGTGATGTATACATGTGACACTTTGTGATGTATACATGTAACACTTTGTGATGTATACATGTGACACTTTGTGATGTATACATGTGACACTTTGTGATGTATACATGTGACACTTTGTGATGTATACATGTGACACTTTGTGATGTATACATGTGACACTTTGTGATGTATACATGTGACACTTTGTGATGTATACATGTGACACTTTGTGATATATACATGTGACACTTTGTGATGTATACATGTGACACTTTGTGATGTATACATGTGACACTTTGTGATGTATACATGTGACACTTTGTGATCATCACAAAGTTTCACATACATCACAAAGTTTTACATGTATACATCACAAAGTTTTACATGTGACACTTTGTGATGTGTACATGTAAAACTTTGTGATGTATACATGTGACACTTTGTGATGTATACATGTAACACTTTGTGATGTATATGTAAAACTTTGTGATGTATACATGTAAAACTTTGTGATGTATATGTAAAACTTTGTGATGTATACATGTAAAACTTTGTGATGTATACATGTAAAACTTTGTGATGTATACATGTAACACTTTGTGATGTATACATGTAAAACTTTGTGATGTATACATGTGACACTTTGTGATGTATACATGTAAAACTTTGTGATGTATACATGTAAAACTTTGTGATGTATACATGTGAAACTTTGTGATGTATACATGTAAAACTTTGTGATGTATACATGTGACACTTTGTGATGTATACATGTGAAACTTTGTGATGTATACATGTATGTAAAACTTTGTGATGTATACATGTATGTGAAACTTTGTGATGTATACATGTGACACTTTGTGATGTATACATGTGACACTTTGTGATGTATACATGTATGTAAAACTTTGTGATGTATACATGTAACACTTTGTGATGTATACATGTAAAACTTTGTGATGTATACATGTAAAACTTTGTGATGTATACATGTGAAACTTTGTGATGTATACATGTAAAACTTTGTGATATATACATGTGACACTTTGTGATGTATACATGTGAAACTTTGTGATGTATACATGTAAAACTTTGTGATGTATACATGTAAAACTTTGTGATGTATACATGTGACACTTTGTGATGTATACATGTAAAACTTTGTGATGTATACATGTAAAACTTTGTGATGTATACATGTGACACTTTGTGATGTATACATGTAAAACTTTGTGATGTATACATGTAAAACTTTGTGATGTATACATGTAAAACTTTGTGATGTATACATGTGACACTTTGTGATGTATACATGTAAAACTTTGTGATGTATACATGTAAAACTTTGTGATGTATACATGTGACACTTTGTGATGTATACATGTAAAACTTTGTGATGTATACATGTAAAACTTTGTGATGTATACATGTGAAACTTTGTGATGTATACATGTATGTAAAACTTTGTGATGTATACATGTAAAACTTTGTGATGTATACATGTGACACTTTGTGATGTATACATGTATGTAAAACTTTGTGATGTATACATGTAAAACTTTGTGATGTATACATGTGACACTTTGTGATGTATACATGTGAAACTTTGTGATGTATACATGTATGTGAAACTTTGTGATGTATACATGTATGTGAAACTTTGTGATGTATACATGTGACACTTTGTGATGTGTACATGTAAAACTTTGTGATGTATACATGTAAAACTTTGTGATGTATGTGAAACTTTGTGATGTATACATGTAAAACTTTGTGATGTATACATGTAAAACTTTGTGATGTATACATGTAAAACTTTGTGATGTATACATGTAAAACTTTGTGATGTATACATGTAAAACTTTGTGATGTATACATGTGACACTTTGTGATGTATACATGTAAAACTTTGTGATGTATACATGTAACACTTTGTGATGTATACATGTAAAACTTTGTGATGTATACATGTAAAACTTTGTGATGTATACATGTGAAACTTTGTGATGTATACATGTGACACTTTGTGATGTATACATGTAAAACTTTGTGATGTATACATGTAAAACTTTGTGATGTATACATGTAAAACTTCGTGATGTATACATGTGACACTTTGTGATGTATACATGTGACACTTTGTGATGTGGTCATAAACAAGCTGAAGTGCATGTACACCAAATCTGAAGTAATTCGTTGAACAGATGCAGACTTTATCAGCCTTTGTTATTGGTAACGTAGCACACATGGTAAACACAGTGTTCAGTTCAGTGTTCACAAGCGTTTAACATGCGTCTTAAAGACCTGTATGCTTTTCTGGTAAAAAAACAAATTCCTTTATTAAGTATTGAGAAATGGAATCAAAATGTTGATGTTGTTGTTGATGCAAGAAAGATGTTTATAAAGATTTTCAAAACAACCACTGATTTCCGGCTCAGGTATTTTCAATATGAAATAATTTATAGAATATTGCCAACTGGTGTTTTTTTTAATTTTTACGTAAATTAATTGACAACTCAACATGCACATTTGGTCAAAATGACGAAGAAACACGTTTGCACATGTTTTGGAATTGTATATGTATCAGACATTTTTGGATGAATGTGCAGGACTGGTTGATCACCCACGTTAAGCATTGTGAAAAAGTAGTTTTGTCAAAGGAGTTGGTGATATTGGGAGGTAAAAGAGGAACGGTAGGATATTTGGTTTATTTGTATTGTTAGCCAAATATTATATTTTCGTTTCAAAAATTAAGAAAATTGTTCCACATATAAATGGATTTGTAAAGATGATTAAAAGGAGATTTTTTGACGAAAAATATTTATATAGTGTAAGGTGTAATAGGGGAAAGTTTTATATTGACTGGACACTGTACAGAGATTTTGTTGAGAAAATAGATTGAATGAATTTATATATAGATTTGATGCTCTCGACTTAGTCAGTTTGTCTTTATGTCAACTCTTTTTTTATGTAGAATGTGTTGTTTTTGTCCTGTCTATATTTAATTACACTTCTATTGTATTGTTACCGACAAGATTGTCAAATGAATGTATGTTTGTCTTTGTGAGTATATAAAACAAAAACAAAACAAAAACCAACCCATGCGTGTTATTTTTGCTAGAGGAATAATGTACTACACCACATTGTGTTCAAAACGGGTTACAAAAGCTGTGTTCAGAAGTGGACCACTTCACCTTACACTGCACGTAGTCCCTCATGTAACACGCGCAGGAAGCGACATGTGTGTAATAAGCAAAAAATGTTTTTAAAAACAAGTTGACTTGGCAGCGACACAGCGCAAGTATCGTGTCGTGTGCATGTAGCATTAACTACCACACAGACAGGGACAGAGACAAAGACAGAGACAGTATCGTGTGCATGTAGCATTAACTACCACACAGACAGGGACAGAGACAGAGACAGAGACAGTATCGTGTGCATGTAGCATTAACTACCACACAGACAGGGACAGAGACAAAGACAGAGACAGTATCGTGTGCATGTAGCATTAACTACCACACAGACAGGGACAGAGACAAAGACAGAGACACTGAGTATCGTGTGCATGTAGCATTAACTACCACACAGACAGGGACAGAGACAAAGACAGAGACAGTATCGTGTGCATGTAGCATTAACTACCACACAGACAGGGACAGAGACAAAGACAGAGACAGTATCGTGTGCATGTAGCATTAACTACCACACAGACAGGGACAGAGACAGAGACAGTATCGTGTGCATGTAGCATTAACTACCACACAGACAGGGACAGAGACAAAGACAGAGACAGTATCGTGTGCATGTAGCATTAACTACCACACAGACAGGGACAGAGACAAAGACAGAGACAGTATCGTGTGCATGTAGCATTAACTACCACACAGACAAGGACAGAGACAAAGACAGAGACAGTATCGTGTGCATGTAGCATTAACTACCACACAGACAGGGACAGAGACAACAGAGACAGTATCGTGTGCATGTAGCATTAACTACCACACAGACAGGGACAGAGACAAAGACAGAGACACTGAGTATCGTGTGCATGTAGCATTAACTACCACACAGACAAGGACAGAGACAAAGACAGAGACAGTATCGTGTGCATGTAGCATTAACTACCACACAGACAGGGACAGAGACAAAGACAGAGACACTAGTATCGTGTGCATGTAGCATTAACTACCACACAGACAAGGACAGAGACAAAGACAGAGACAGTATCGTGTGCATGTAGCATTAACTACCACACAGACAGGGACAGAGACAAAGACAGAGACAGTATCGTGTGCATGTAGCATTAACTACCACACAGACAGGGACAGAGACAAAGACAGAGACAGTATCGTGTGCATGTAGCATTAACTACCACACAGACAGGGACAGAGACAGTATCGTGTGCATGTAGCATTAACTACCAGACAGACAGGGACAGAGACAAAGACAGAGACACTGAGTATCGTGTGCATGTAGCATTAACTACCACACAGACAAGGACAGAGACAGAGACAGAGACAGTATCGTGTGCATGTAGCATTAACTACCACACAGACAGGGACAGAGACAAAGACAGAGACACTAGTATCGTGTGCATGTAGCATTAACTACCACACAGACAAGGACAGAGACAAAGACAGAGACAGTATCGTGTGCATGTAGCATTAACTACCACACAGACAGGGACAGAGACAAAGACAGAGACAGTATCGTGTGCATGTAGCATTAACTACCACACAGACAGGGACAGAGACAAAGACAGAGACAGTATCGTGTGCATGTAGCATTAACTACCACACAGACAGGGACAGAGACAGTATCGTGTGCATGTAGCATTAACTACCACACAGACAGGGACAGAGACAGAGACAGAGACACAGTATCGTGTGCATGTAGCATTAACTACCACACAGACAGGGACAGAGACAAAGACAGAGACACTGAGTATCGTGTGCATGTAGCATTAACTACCACACAGACAGGGACAGAGACAAAGACAGAGACACTGAGTATCGTGTGCATGTAGCATTAACTACCACACAGACAAGGACAGAGACAGAGACAGAGACAGTATCGTGTGCATGTAGCATTAACTACCACACAGACAGGGACAGAGACAAAGACAGAGACAGTATCGTGTGCATGTAGCATTAACTACCACACAGACAGGGACAGAGACAAAGACAGAGACAGTATCGTGTGCATGTAGCATTAACTACCACACAGACAGGGACAGAGACAAAGACAGAGACAGTATCGTGTGCATGTAGCATTAACTACCACACAGACAGGGACAGAGACAAAGACAGAGACAGTATCGTGTGCATGTAGCATTAACTACCACACAGACAGGGACAGAGACAAAGACAGAGACAGTATCGTGTGCATGTAGCATTAACTACCACACAGACAGGGACAGAGACAAAGACAGAGACAGTATCGTGTGCATGTAGCATTAACTACCACACAGACAGGGACAGAGACAAAGACAGAGACACTGAGTATCGTGTGCATGTAGCATTAACTACCACACAGACAGGGACAGAGACAAAGACAGAGACACTGAGTATCGTGTGCATGTAGCATTAACTACCACACAGACAGGGACAGAGACAAAGACAGAGACAGTATCGTGTGCATGTAGCATTAACTACCACACAGACAGGGACAGAGACAAAGACAGAGACAGTATCGTGTGCATGTAGCATTAACTACCACACAGACAGGGACAGAGACAGAGACAGAGACAGTATCGTGTGCATGTAGCATTAACTACCACACAGACAGGGACAGAGACAAAGACAGAGACAGTATCGTGTGCATGTAGCATTAACTACCACACAGACAGGGACAGAGACAAAGACAGAGACAGTATCGTGTGCATGTAGCATTAACTACCACTCAGACAGGGACAGAAACAAAGACAGAGACACTGAGTATCGTGTGCATGTAGCATTAACTACCACACAGACAGGGACAGAGACAAAGACAGAGACACTAGTATCGTGTGCATGTAGCATTAACTACCACACAGACAGGGACAGAGACAAAGACAGAGACACTAGTATCGTGTGCATGTAGCATTAACTACCACACAGACAGGGACAGAGACAAAGACAGAGACAGTATCGTGTGCATGTAGCATTAACTACCACACAGACAGGGACAGAGACAAAGACAGAGACACTGAGTATCGTGTGCATGTAGCATTAACTACCACACAGACAGGGACAGAGACAAAGACAGAGACAGTATCGTGTGCATGTAGCATTAACTACCACACAGACAGGGACAGAAACAAAGACAGAATCGTGTGCATGTAGCATTAACTACCACACAGACAGGGACAGAGACAAAGACAGAGACAGTATCGTGTGCATGTAGCATTAACTACCACACAGACAGGGACAGAGACAAAGACAGAGACAGTATCGTGTGCATGTAGCATTAACTACCACACAGACATGGACAGAAACAAAGACAGAGACACTAGTATCGTGTGCATGTAGCATTAACTACCACACAGACAGGGACAGAGACAAAGACAGAGACAGTATCGTGTGCATGTAGCATTAACTACCACACAGACAGGGACAGAGACAAAGACAGAGACAGTATCGTGTGCATGTAGCATTAACTACCACACAGACAGGGACAGAGACAAAGACAGAGACAGTATCGTGTGCATGTAGCATTAACTACCACACAGACAGGGACAGAGACAAAGACAGAGACAGTATCGTGTGCATGTAGCATTAACTACCACACAGACAGGGACAGAGACAAAGACAGAGACAGTATCGTGTGCATGTAGCATTAACTACCACACAGACAGGGACAGAGACAAAGACAGAGACAGTATCGTGTGCATGTAGCATTAACTACCACACAGACAGGGACAGAGACAAAGACAGAGACAGTATCGTGTGCATGTAGCATTAACTACCACACAGACAGGGACAGAGACAAAGACAGAGACAGTATCGTGTGCATGTAGCATTAACTACCACACAGACAGGGACAGAGACAAAGACAGAGACAGTATCGTGTGCATGTAGCATTAACTACCACACAGACAGGGACAGAGACAAAGACAGAGACAGTATCGTGTGCATGTAGCATTAACTACCACACAGACAGGGACAGAGACAAAGACAGAGACAGTATCGTGTGCATGTAGCATTAACTACCACACAGACAGGGACAGAGACAAAGACAGAGACAGTATCGTGTGCATGTAGCATTAACTACCACACAGACAGGGACAGAGACAAAGACAGAGACAGTATCGTGTGCATGTAGCATTAACTACCACACAGACAGGGACAGAGACAAAGACAGAGACAGTATCGTGTGCATGTAGCATTAACTACCACACAGACAGGGACAGAGACAAAGACAGAGACAGTATCGTGTGCATGTAGCATTAACTACCACACAGACAGGGACAGAGACAAAGACAGAGACAGTATCGTGTGCATGTAGCATTAACTACCACACAGACAGGGACAGAGACAAAGACAGAGACAGTATCGTGTGCATGTAGCATTAACTACCACACAGACAGGGACAGAGACAAAGACAGAGACAGTATCGTGTGCATGTAGCATTAACTACCACACAGACAGGGACAGAGACAAAGACAGAGACAGTATCGTGTGCATGTAGCATTAACTACCACACAGACAGGGACAGAGACAAAGACAGAGACAGTATCGTGTGCATGTAGCATTAACTACCACACAGACAGGGACAGAGACAAAGACAGAGACAGTATCGTGTGCATGTAGCATTAACTACCACACAGACAGGGACAGAGACAAAGACAGAGACAGTATCGTGTGCATGTAGCATTAACTACCACACAGACAGGGACAGAGACAAAGACAGAGACAGTATCGTGTGCATGTAGCATTAACTACCACACAGACAGGGACAGAGACAAAGACAGAGACAGTATCGTGTGCATGTAGCATTAACTACCACACAGACAGGGACAGAGACAAAGACAGAGACAGTATCGTGTGCATGTAGCATTAACTACCACACAGACAGGGACAGAGACAAAGACAGAGACAGTATCGTGTGCATGTAGCATTAACTACCACACAGACAGGGACAGAGACAAAGACAGAGACAGTATCGTGTGCATGTAGCATTAACTACCACACAGACAGGGACAGAGACAAAGACAGAGACAGTATCGTGTGCATGTAGCATTAACTACCACACAGACAGGGACAGAGACAAAGACAGAGACAGTATCGTGTGCATGTAGCATTAACTACCACACAGACAGGGACAGAGACAAAGACAGAGACAGTATCGTGTGCATGTAGCATTAACTACCACACAGACAGGGACAGAGACAAAGACAGAGACAGTATCGTGTGCATGTAGCATTAACTACCACACAGACAGGGACAGAGACAAAGACAGAGACAGTATCGTGTGCATGTAGCATTAACTACCACACAGACAGGGACAGAGACAAAGACAGAGACAGTATCGTGTGCATGTAGCATAAACTACCACACAGACAGGGACAGAGACAAAGACAGAGACAGTATCGTGTGCATGTAGCATTAACTACCACACAGACAGGGACAGAGACAAAGACAGAGACAGTATCGTGTGCATGTAGCATTAACTACCACACAGACAGGGACAGAGACAAAGACAGAGACAGTATCGTGTGCATGTAGCATTAACTACCACACAGACAGGGACAGAGACAAAGACAGAGACAGTATCGTGTGCATGTAGCATTAACTACCACACAGACAGGGACAGAGACAAAGACAGAGACAGTATCGTGTGCATGTAGCATTAACTACCACACAGACAGGGACAGAGACAAAGACAGAGACAGTATCGTGTGCATGTAGCATTAACTACCACACAGACAGGGACAGAGACAAAGACAGAGACAGTATCGTGTGCATGTAGCATTAACTACCACACAGACAGGGACAGAGACAAAGACAGAGACAGTATCGTGTGCATGTAGCATTAACTACCACACAGACAGGGACAGAGACAACAGAGACAGTATCGTGTGCATGTAGCATTAACTACCACACAGACAGAGACAGAAACAAAGACAGAGACACTAGTATCGTGTGCATGTAGCATTAACTACCACACAGACAGGGACAGAAACAGAGACAGAGACACTGAGTATCGTGTGCATGTAGCATTAACTACCACACAGACAGGACAGAGACAAAGACAGAGACAGTATCGTGTGCATGTAGCATTAACTACCACACAGACAGGACAGAGACAAAGACAGAGACAGTATCGTGTGCATGTAGCATTAACTACCACACAGACAGGGACAGAGACAAAGACAGAGACAGTATCGTGTGCATGTAGCATTAACTACCACACAGACAGGGACAGAGACAAAGACAGAGACAGTATCGTGTGCATGTAGCATTAACTACCACACAGACAGGGACAGAGACAAAGACAGAGACAGTATCGTGTGCATGTAGCATTAACTACCACACAGACAGGGACAGAGACAAAGACAGAGACAGTATCGTGTGCATGTAGCATTAACTACCACACAGACAGGGACAGAGACAAAGACAGAGACAGTATCGTGTGCATGTAGCATTAACTACCACACAGACAGGGACAGAGACAAAGACAGAGACAGTATCGTGTGCATGTAGCATTAACTACCACACAGACAGGGACAGAGACAAAGACAGAGACATTGAGTATCGTGTGCATGTAGCATTAACTACCACACAGACAGGGACAGAGACAAAGACAGAGACAGTATCGTGTGCATGTAGCATTAACTACCACACAGACAGGGACAGAGACAAAGACAGAGACAGTATCGTGTGCATGTAGCATTAACTACCACACAGACAGGGACAGAGACAAAGACAGAGACAGTATCGTGTGCATGTAGCATTAACTACCACACAGACAGGGACAGAGACAAAGACAGAGACAGTATCGTGTGCATGTAGCATTAACTACCACACAGACAGGGACAGAGACAAAGACAGAGACAGTATCGTGTGCATGTAGCATTAACTACCACACAGACAGGGACAGAGACAAAGACAGAGACAGTATCGTGTGCATGTAGCATTAACTACCACACAGACAGGGACAGAGACAAAGACAGAGACAGTATCGTGTGCATGTAGCATTAACTACCACACAGACAGGGACAGAGACAAAGACAGAGACAGTATCGTGTGCATGTAGCATTAACTACCACACAGACAGGGACAGAGACAAAGACAGAGACAGTATCGTGTGCATGTAGCATTAACTACCACACAGACAGGGACAGAGACAAAGACAGAGACAGTATCGTGTGCATGTAGCATTAACTACCACACAGACAGGGACAGAGACAGAGACAGTATCGTGTGCATGTAGCATTAACTACCACACAGACAGAGACAGAAACAAAGACAGAGACACTAGTATCGTGTGCATGTAGCATTAACTACCACACAGACAGGGACAGAGACAAAGACAGAGACACTAGTATCGTGTGCATGTAGCATTAACTACCACACAGACAGGGACAGAGACAAAGACAGAGACAGTATCGTGTGCATGTAGCATTAACTACCACACAGACAGGGACAGAGACAAAGACAGAGACACTGAGTATCGTGTGCATGTAGCATTAACTACCACACAGACAGGGACAGAGACAAAGACAGAGACAGTATCGTGTGCATGTAGCATTAACTACCACACAGACAGGGACAGAGACAAAGACAGAGACAGTATCGTGTGCATGTAGCATTAACTACCACACAGACAGGGACAGAGACAAAGACAGAGACAGTATCGTGTGCATGTAGCATTAACTACCACACAGACAGGGACAGAGACAAAGACAGAGACAGTATCGTGTGCATGTAGCATTAACTACCACACAGACAGGGACAGAGACAAAGACAGAGACAGTATCGTGTGCATGTAGCATTAACTACCACACAGACAGGGACAGAGACAAAGACAGAGACACTGAGTATCGTGTGCATGTAGCATTAACTACCACACAGACAGGGACAGAGACAAAGACAGAGACAGTATCGTGTGCATGTAGCATTAACTACCACACAGACAGGGACAGAGACAAAGACAGAGACAGTATCGTGTGCATGTAGCATTAACTACCACACAGACAGGGACAGAGACAAAGACAGAGACAGTATCGTGTGCATGTAGCATAAACTACCACACAGACAGGGACAGAAACAAAGACAGAGACACTAGTATCGTGTGCATGTAGCATTAACTACCACACAGACAGGGACAGAGACAAAGACAGAGACAGTATCGTGTGCATGTAGCATTAACTACCACACAGACAGGGACAGAGACAAAGACAGAGACAGTATCGTGTGCATGTAGCATTAACTACCACACAGACAGGGACAGAGACAGAGACAGAGACACTGAGTATCGTGTGCATGTAGCATTAACTACCACACAGACAGGGACAGAGACAAAGACAGAGACAGTATCGTGTGCATGTAGCATTAACTACCACACAGACAGGGACAGAGACAAAGACAGAGACAGTATCGTGTGCATGTAGCATTAACTACCACACAGACAGGGACAGAGACAAAGACAGAGACAGTATCGTGTGCATGTAGCATTAACTACCACACAGACAGGGACAGAGACAAAGACAGAGACAGTATCGTGTGCATGTAGCATTAACTACCACACAGACAGGGACAGAGACAAAGACAGAGACACTGAGTATCGTGTGCATGTAGCATTAACTACCACACAGACAGGGACAGAGACAAAGACAGAGACACTGAGTATCGTGTGCATGTAGCATTAACTACCACACAGACAGGGACAGAGACAAAGACAGAGACAGTATCGTGTGCATGTAGCATTAACTACCACACAGACAGGGACAGAGACAGAGACAGAGACACTGAGTATCGTGTGCATGTAGCATTAACTACCACACAGACAGGGACAGAGACAAAGACAGAGACAGTATCGTGTGCATGTAGCATTAACTACCACACAGACAGAGACAGAGACAAAGACAGAGACAGTATCGTGTGCATGTAGCATTAACTACCACACAGACAGGGACAGAGACAAAGACAGAGACAGTATCGTGTGCATGTAGCATTAACTACCACACAGACAGGGACAGAGACAAAGACAGAGACAGTATCGTGTGCATGTAGCATTAACTACCACACAGACAGGGACAGAGACAAAGACAGAGACAGTATCGTGTGCATGTAGCATTAACTACCACACAGACAGGGACAGAGACAAAGACAGAGACAGTATCGTGTGCATGTAGCATTAACTACCACACAGACAGGGACAGAGACAAAGACAGAGACAGTATCGTGTGCATGTAGCATTAACTACCACACAGACAGGGACAGAGACAAAGACAGAGACAGTATCGTGTGCATGTAGCATTAACTACCACACAGACAGGGACAGAGACAAAGACAGAGACAGTATCGTGTGCATGTAGCATTAACTACCACACAGACAGGGACAGAGACAAAGACAGAGACAGTATCGTGTGCATGTAGCATTAACTACCACACAGACAGGGACAGAGACAAAGACAGAGACAGTATCGTGTGCATGTAGCATTAACTACCACACAGACAGGGACAGAGACAAAGACAGAGACAGTATCGTGTGCATGTAGCATTAACTACCACACAGACAGGGACAGAGACAAAGACAGAGACAGTATCGTGTGCATGTAGCATTAACTACCACACAGACAGGGACAGAGACAAAGACAGAGACAGTATCGTGTGCATGTAGCATTAACTACCACACAGACAGGGACAGAGACAAAGACAGAGACAGTATCGTGTGCATGTAGCATTAACTACCACACAGACAGGGACAGAGACAAAGACAGAGACAGTATCGTGTGCATGTAGCATTAACTACCACACAGACAGGGACAGAGACAAAGACAGAGACAGTATCGTGTGCATGTAGCATTAACTACCACACAGACAGGGACAGAGACAAAGACAGAGACAGTATCGTGTGCATGTAGCATTAACTACCAGACAGACAGGGACAGAAACAAAGACAGAGACAGTATCGTGTGCATGTAGCATTAACTACCACACAGACAGGGACAGAGACAGAGACAAAGACAGTATCGTGTGCATGTAGCATTAACTACCACACAGACAGGGACAGAGACAAAGACAGAGACAGTATCGTGTGCATGTAGCATTAACTACCACACAGACAGGGACAGAGACAAAGACAGAGACACTAGTATCGTGTGCATGTAGCATTAACTACCACACAGACAGGGACAGAGACAAAGACAGAGACAGTATCGTGTGCATGTAGCATTAACTACCACACAGACAGGGACAGAGACAAAGACAGAGACACTGAGTATCGTGTGCATGTAGCATTAACTACCACACAGACAGGGACAGAGACAAAGACAGAGACACTGAGTATCGTGTGCATGTAGCATTAACTACCACACAGACAAGGACAGAGACAAAGACAGAGACAGTATCGTGTGCATGTAGCATTAACTACCACACAGACAGGGACAGAGACAAAGACAGAGACAGTATCGTGTGCATGTAGCATTAACTACCACACAGACAGGGACAGAGACAAAGACAGAGACAGTATCGTGTGCATGTAGCATTAACTACCACACAGACAGGGACAGAGACAAAGACAGAGACAGTATCGTGTGCATGTAGCATTAACTACCACACAGACAGGGACAGAGACAAAGACAGAGACAGTATCGTGTGCATGTAGCATTAACTACCACACAGACAGGGACAGAGACAAAGACAGAGACAGTATCGTGTGCATGTAGCATTAACTACCACACAGACAGGGACAGAAACAAAGACAGAGACAGTATCGTGTGCATGTAGCATTAACTACCAGACAGACAGGGACAGAAACAAAGACAGAGACAGTATCGTGTGCATGTAGCATTAACTACCACACAGACAGGGACAGAGACAAAGACAGAGACAGTATCGTGTGCATGTAGCATTAACTACCAGACAGACAGGGACAGAGACAAAGACAGAGACAGTATCGTGTGCATGTAGCATTAACTACCACACAGACAGGGACAGAGACATAGACAGTATCGTGTGCATGTAGCATTAACTACCACACAGACAGGGACAGAGACAAAGACTAACAACTAAAGATTTTAGGTATAATCTTTAAAAATGATGTCACTGCATCAGACATAAATGAGAATTGGTCGGTAAGAATCGAAAAAATAGAAAGAATAATAAGTATATGGTCTAAAAGAAACCTTAGTATCACAGGCAAATTATGTATTGTAAAAAGTTTCTTGATTTCACAATTTGTATACCCAATGCAAGCTTTAAGTGCTCCAGCCACTATCCTACAGAAAGTAAATACAATCTTATTTCGATTTTTATGGAAAAAGAAGTACACAAATACGCGAGCCTTTGAAAAGGTAAAAAGATGTGTAATGTGCAACGTAGGGGAGAATGGAGGTTGTAATATGATAAACATAATAGATATGCAAGCCTCCTTTATGATGACATGGATAACTCAGTTAAAAATAGACACATCTGCCAAATGGAAAATAATACCAACCTACATCTTTAATGAAGTTGGAACAAACCTTTGCTGCCTCAATGCTACTGCCAATCCGAAAACATTTTTAGGACTCGAAAAAGTCAAATCTAAATTCTGGAAATCATGTCTAATTAAATGGCTTGAATTCAGGAATATATACCTGTCCAATACTGAATTCAAATATACCTGTCTCTGGAATAGCAAAGAGATAATGTACAGAAACAGACCTCTGTTCTTCAAGAGATGGACAAATGCATACATAAATTACGTCCAAGATATATGGACAGACGAGGGATTATTACCACTTGCACGTATTGCAGAAAAAATCGGGGACTACCCTGCTCTGCTGTTTGATTATAATGCAATGCGAACCGCGCTCATTGCGCAATCATTGCGAGCTGACAATAACCAAACTCAAGAAGCGACTGTCTCTCTAGAACCTCAATCTCTTAAAAACTGGACTCCCAAAAAATTTAGATCACTACTTACCAAACAAAAAGCAAATACTCCTTGCTCAATACATTTTTGGATGAATAAATATAACTATAAAATAGAAAGAAATAATTGGATGATAGCAAACAACTGCACCAAGGAAGAGCGACTAAGGCTACTTCACTGGAAGATATTGCATAATATCTACCCCACTAATATCTTACTACACAAAATGAAAAAACGTGAAAACAATCGCTGTAGTCTGTGTGGAGATATTGATTTCATTGAACATTTTTTCTTTAAATGCCCAAGAATATCACTTTTTTGGAAGAACGTAGAAAAGCAAATTTATATAAAAACAGGTTCACAGATAAAATTAAAAGAAACTGACGTTTTATTTGGTTTCCAACCGAACAAGCAACAGGACCAAACTATAAGAAATATTAACTTTATTCTGCTTGTTGCAAAAATGTCAATAAGTATATACAAATACGGAGAAGGCTTTGACCCAAATTGTATATTTGAAAGAGAGCTCTCCATTCGGCTTTTTGACTGAGAAACCCAGTACTATCATGCTATTGTAAATGACTCGTTGCAAATGTCAATGTATTAACTAAGGTGAACCAATGATGAAAACAATTATGACGAACAGCAAAATATATCATTATTATTAATTCATTTAAACACAAGCATGGTAATAGAGAGAGAGAGAGTGAGGGAGGGAGAGTGAGGGAGGGAGAGAGAGAGAGGGAGAGGGAGAGAGAGAGAGAGGGAGAGAGAGAGAGAGATTGAGAGAGGAAGAGAGAGAGAGGGGGGGCAAGGGGAGGGCGCGAGAGAGAGAGAGGTAGAGAAAGAGCGGAGGGAGGGGTGGGAGAGAGTGAGCGAGAAAGAGAGATTTTCGAAGATTGTCCATGTTAAACGAAAGAATGATATTATTGCTATTTATAACCCTATCTGTTTATGTTTAAACTGTTCAGCATAGCTCACAGTATCAGAGAGAGAGAGAGAGAATGGTAGGGTTTATGTTTAAACTGTTCAGCATCGCTCACAGTATTAGAGAGAGAGAGAGAGAGAGAGAGAGTGGCAGGGAGGGTGAGAGAGACAGAGAGGGGGAGAGAGAGAGAGAGGACGATTAAAGATAGAGAGAGGGAGAGAGGGGAGGGGAGGGAGAGAGAGGATGGGGAGAGAGGATAGAGAAAGAGAGAAAGTGTGCAAATGCCAGTTGACGGAGAGAATTATAGCTAAATTATAATTGATTGAAAATATTGTACATTTTCGAAGATTGTCCATGTTAAACGAAAGAATGATATTATTATTATTTATAACCCATTCTGTTTACGTTTAAACTGTTCAGCTTCGCTCACAGTATCATACTCGTAGCGAGTCATATTGTAACTGAGGTTCAAAAAGAAAAAAGAAAAAAAAAACAGAAAAAAAAAAAAGGGACAGAGACAAAGACAGAGACAGTATCGTGTGCTTAATAATAATAATACGAGAATTTATAACGCGCACATATCTCACCACAAGGCGACTCAAGGCGCACTCATACACATTCTTTCGCATTAACAACTCATGCACACTCATATAATAATAATAATAATGATACGAATATTGTGCTTGTAGCACACAGACATATAAACTACCCAAAAGACAGAGACCGAGACAGAGGGACAGACCGACAGACACACCGGAAAAGATGATAACAATGCAAGCATGATCTCCCTGCTGTGAGAAGCTCATATAAACGAGTTGCTGGCATCGGGACAAAAGAAGACACCGTATGAAACAGCGAGAGAAAGAGAGAGAGAAAGAGAGAGAGACAGAGAGAGAGCGAGAGGGAGAGAGAGAGAGGGGGGAGAGAGAGGGGGGAAAGAGAGAGGGAGAGGAGAGAGACAGAGAGAGAGAGAGGGAGAGAGACGGAGGGAGAGAGAGCGAAAGAAAGAGGGAGAGAGGAAGAGAGAGAGAGAGAGGGAGAGAGAGAGAGAGAGGGAGAGAGAGAGAGCGAGAGAGAGGGAGAGAGACACAGAGGGAGAGAGACAGAGAGCGAGAGAGGGAGAGAGAGAGAGAGAGAGGGGGAGATAGGGATGGAGAAAGACAGAGAGAGAGAGAGAGACAGAGAGAGAGAGAGACAGAGAGAGAGAGAGAGATAGAGGGAGGGAGAGAGAGTGCGTGTGAGAGAGAAAAAGAGAGAGAAAGACAGACAGACAGACAGAAACCGAGACAGACAGACAGACACAGACAGACATACAGAAATACAGACAGACAAACAGACAGACAGACAGACACAGAGACAGACAGACAGGCACAGACAGACAGACAAACAGACAGACAGACAGACAGACAGACAGACAGACAGAGACTGGGGCATGTTGAAATGTTCTCCCCTGTCTAAGACGGAACATTAAGACGACATGCTTTTTATCGACTACTGGTGGTTTTTTTAATTATGGCGTTCGACATGCGGGCGACAAGCCAACAAAAATGGTGACGTGTGAATGCACCGTAAAGTGACAGAGACAGAGACAGGGACACAAACAGAGGACAAAAACATGTCCTACCTCATCTAAAACAGCACAGGAAACGACACGGCGATAATCGTCAAGTTCTTGCAGCAAGACCCTGGACATGCCACGACAAACGAGCAGCAACGGCATCGCGTGACGAGCTATCCCACAAGACCTACAAGAAATAACTCTCCGACCGCGCCGCCTGTTAGCTGACATGCACGCCATCACACTCCATTACTTACGAGGCGTGATCGAAAAGTTCATGAGACTCACAGGAAGTCGTTCAGCTACACAGTCATGTGGTTGCAAGATATTAACTGGGTTTTTACAAAAAATCTAAACAAGCGCCCCCAACAGAACGGCCTGGAGAAGGGGTTCTGCCTCTTCTGCTCTCGTAAGTCCCTCCGACGACTGTCCCAGTCAGAGGACTGATGATGATGATGATGATGATGATGATGATGATGATGATGATGATGATGACGATGACGATGACGATGCTGCTGCTGATGATAAGGATGATGATGATGATGATGATGATGATGAGGATGATGAGGATGAGCATGATGATGATGATGATGATGACGACGATGTTGGTGATGGTGATGATGATGATGATGATGAGCATGATGGTGATGATGACGATGATAATGGTGATGATGATGATGATGATGATGATGATGATGATGATGATGATGATGATGATGATGATAATGATGATGATAACCAGCACCAAATCTTGCCAGTGGTCACTTTCTCTGTGATGTCCATGTGGTCCTTGTTGTGCATTCCACTTCTTTCCTTTAACCCGACCAACATCTTTTAATCAGTTTGTTTTGATCAATCAATCAATCAATATGAAGCTTATATAGCGCGTATTCCGTGGGTACAGTTCTAAGCGCTTGTCGAAGAGTTGTCAACACAGGACTAACAAAGAAACTAACATCTTCAGACGGACACGAACCCTATCACACACTAGCAAACCCTGGTAAACATACACCAAACAACTGTTTAACAACAATGTACACATCAATAGCTAGGTCCAAACAAAATAATATTAAGCACAAAGAAAACACCTCTCACAGAGCACAGCACAAGAATGTCTTTTGGGGCACAACACATCACGTCGAGCATGAAAGTCGCAGCCAGCTACGGGAAGAACTGAGTCTTCAACCTACTCTTGAACGCGTCAAGAGAGGGGCTCTGGCGAAGCTCAAGCGGCAGGGAGTTCCAGACGGAGGGGCCCGCGGAGGGAAATGCACGCTGACCAGCAGATGCGAGTTTCGAGCGAGGGATGTGGAGGCGGAGAGGGTCAGCAGCAGAACGAAGGGGACGGTCGGAGGGCTGGGTGTACAGGTCCAGGGAGGATTGAAGGTACTCGGGAGCAGAGTCGTTGAGACACTTGTAGACCAGAGTGGACAGTTTGTAGGAGATTCGGGTGTTGACAGGGAGCCAGTGCAAGGAGCGAAGTAGGGGGGTGATGTGGTCTCGCTTCGTCTTCCTCAACGTCAGCCTGGCAGCGGCGTTCTGGACTCGTTGTAGGCCATGAATGGATGAGGCGGGGAGGCCAGCCAGAAGGAAGTTGCAGTAGTCCAGACGACTGAAGATGAGGGAGACAACCAGCTTGACACAGGCGTCGTGGGTGAGGTGGCGACGGATGGAGGCGATGCGTCGTAGGTGGAAAAAGCAGGTCTTGATGATGAAGGAGATGTGTGTCTGCATGGAGAGAGTGGAGTCGAGAAAGACGCCAAGGCTCTTGACAGCAGGGGAGAATGGAACAGTCGCGTCATCCAGCTGGAGGTCGGTCACAGTGAGGGAAGCAATCTTCTGTCGTGTTCCAACGAGAAGGGCCTCGTCTTCTCACTGTTCAGCTTCAACTTGCTCTCAGTCATCCAGTTCTTGATGTCAGTGAAACAACTGGAGATGGATCCAAGGAGATCGTCAACGTCCTCCGGCTTGGCGCTGTTCTGGAGCTGCGTGTCATCGGCAAAGGAGTTGTAGTTCAGGCCGTGGCGTTCGATGACCAGGGAGAGGGGTTGGGTGTACAGGGTGAAAAGGACAGGGCCGAGGACAGATCCTTGTGGGACGCCGAAGCGGACAGGGACAGGCTGAGAAGAGAACGAATCAGTGGTGACAGTCTGAGAGCGGTTCTGGAGGTAGTTCCTGAACCAAGAGAGGGCGGTGTCGTGAATGCCGAACGTGGAACTGAGGCGATCGACGAGTAGCTGGTGGTCGATCGTGTCGAAGGCCGCGGAAAGGTCCAGCAGCACAAGGGCAGAGACGTAGAGGTTACATGCCGAGTCTCAGTGATTATCAAAAATAATGGTCGAAGTTAGCGGATCATGAAAAATGCGAGCTTCAGCGAGCTTTTTCATGACCGCGAACTGAGACCATTATTTTTGATAATCACTGAGACGAGGTATGTAACCTCTTTATCCCTCCTTTCTTCAGTTATTCAAAGAAAAGAGGAGTTTTTGTGCGAAAGTTTGATCGAATCATATTCACCCAACCAGTCTACCTGCGCAGGCGATCGATTAATGCGCGGTTGTATAGTTCCGTGCAAATCATTCAATTTTGTTAACACTTCTTGTCAGTTTCCATGTTTTGAACTAAAATCAAGTACACAGTTATGTTGTCATTCTGCTGTGGCGGTAAAGGCAGATAGTGTGTGTTCTGTTCATGTTTTGGTTTCGCTCAGGAAATGTTCTTTCTTCGAATGTGACTAGCAGACGAAGTTTTACACCCGTGTTCCAACGTTAAAAACTGTATGAAGTTTAGTTTTCTGGGGCAAAATAGTGTATGAAACCGCTGCATGTTCTTTACGTTGATTAAATGTTTGCAATTGATTGCGTGTGATCTGTTTATAAAATGAAATATTGTTGAAAACTGACCGTCGGATTGCAGTCTTGTCGGTGCAGCCGAAATCTGGAAGGGGAACTACTCGTGTCGCTAGACAAAGTATGAGAGTTACTTTTCCTTGGAATCTTGCTAGCGATAAACGATTGTGCACGGCAGATCTGAATTCAGAAAACAACCAAACTCATGGATTTTATATGGAGATTCATGTGTTCAAGTCTGTAGTTGCTGGTTTAAATAAGGTATGGTTGTATTGTTTGCTCCAGAAATGTATATTTTGTACATTAGAGTGTTCTGAACTTTTGAGTCGCAAAAAGTAGATCCACAATGTGTACAGTCTCTACCCATGAGCTATCGAGGATTCAGGCCCGTTGTTGGGTAAGTGATTTTGGTTGTTGGGTAAGTTACCGAAAAATAACTAGCCCTACAAGTTTACAGAGAGAAAGAAGGAGAGGGGGGGATAAGAGACCGCTATCTGTTGCGTTCAGGAGGTCCGTGGTGATTCGCAGGAGCGCCGTCTCGGTGCTGTGGTGAGGGCGGTACGCTGACTGGTACACTGGCATCAGCGAGTTCCGAGACAGGTGGGCGCTCAACTGCTCCAGGATGATACGCTCCAGAAGCTTGGAGAGGAAGGGCAGGTTGGACACAGGACGGTAGTTCTTCAACTCGTTGACGTCAAGGCCGGGCTTCTTGATGAGTGGGCGGACAACGGCAGACTTGAAGCAGTCGGGAACGACGCCTGTGGCCAGGGAGATGTTGATGATATCTGTGATAGACGGCAGGAGCTTGTCCAGACACTTGGTGAAGAGGAAGCCTGGCAGGGGGTCTAGCTCGCAGGTCTTGATGGCCGTCTTGGTGATGAGTCGCTTGACGTGGTTTTGAGTGACAGGCTGAAAGCACGTGAGGGGGGAGCCGGAGAAGGAAGGGGAGGGTGGGGATGGGACGAAGGGCTGCTGATCGAGTGTTTTCCGAAGCTTGTCAATCTTGTCCTTGAAGAACTCCGATCACACGATTAGGTCGTAAACAAATGTTCACAGCTATAATACGTGTTCACACGGTCCACAGAGTCTAGCCTTGCTCTGAGAATGCTCAATTACGTATCACAAGACCTTCACAACAACTTCTCAACAAACAGTGGTACCTGTGATGTAAGGTCACTCTAAAAAGGGGACACCTCACTTGAAAGGACCCGTCGCGATATAACCTTCGTGGTTGAAAACGACGTTAAACACCAAATAAAGAAAGAAACTTGAAAGGACATATTCTTAGCAGGACGGAAACTGTGACAACCAAGACCAAGAGTTTAAGAAAGAAAAAGAAAAGCACAATGACCGTGAACCCTCGCGGTGTCCCCCCCCCCCCCCCCCGAATACCGGATACAAACTGTCCTATCCAGCACCCTTAATATATAAAGCTATCCCTCGCACTGAGGAACAAGGTACAATGCAATCACACACGATATCAATTTCATCTCCCCCGCGACAGGAGAGGTCGTGTGACTCCGCTAACACGATTTGTCTCCCCTGCCTCGCTCAATCGGATCGTGGTATTATTGTCTCCCCTGCCTCGCTCAATCGGATCGTGGTATTATTGGTCGCAGGCGCGTGCGCGTGAAATCAGTTGCTGCTAGTACTGTGGTTCTCTTTGGATTTATCTTCTTACCAAATGTTCCTGGTAAAGTTTCTGTATGAGTTGGTGCTTGTCCTTCGGGTCCAAAGAAGACTTTTTCGTTTTGCATCCTATCTATGTACACGGAGTAGGCTCTGCAATCCTAGTCTGGAGGAGTAGAGTCTTGAACAGTATCAGTAGCAAGAGAGAAAATGTACAGCAGAGGGTGAGGTTGGTATGTAAAGCACGGATGTTGTTTAGTGTCCATAGTCGGCGAAACACCGAAACGGATTTCAAAAGGCCAAACAAGGTGCCGTTAATTCGGCAAGACTGCCGACATTTTCCACGGGGCTGGCTGACACAAAGAGCTTTCTAAAACTCCCGAACATTTCCCAAACTGTCCATTTCTGACAATTTGCAATCCCAGCATTCTCTCTGTGAACGGTACAGAATGTGCACTGACAAGAACAGTTCATTGGGTGTTCCAACTTCAAACCAGCGAGTATATATATCCGCGTACAATCATCAGAGGACGACAATTAGGGAGATGATGCCAGACTAACAGCAGCAATCAAACAGCGGTAGCGAGTGAAAACACGCCGTTTGTGTCAATATTTCAACACCGTTGCCCAAGCTATCCTTGCAGGAGCGTGCAGGCAAGACTCATATGGTGGTGGCCACGTAACGGTGATCGCTAATCGCCTTTACTCTCATCCCCCAGCGCTTCCATTATCAGGGAAATAAAACGGCAATGAAGGTGTGATTGTCATCCCAGGTATCTGGCTCAGTCAGTTGCCAAATCTGGGCAAATTTGCGCTGATCGGATTGAATGTGGACGAAGCTGTCCTGCGTGTGTGTGCTTTTCATACCATGGAGGGGAAAAGACAAATTGATCGTGGTATGGTGTTTACTTATTCGTGTCATGATAACGAAACTGCTTTTAACGAGAATGCGCAAAACGCTGATCTCATCACCACAATTCCTGTAATATATCTTTAAATAAATATCCGCCCATTAAACAGGAGTGAAGCGAACCAATGTTGAACTCACGGGGGGCACTGTAATAGCACACATCCACAATGAATGTTAGTTATGTATCGACTGACCCCTAGATTGTCCCTCTTTGAGCCATTACATGTGACGTCAACTAAAACTCGTTTAGGCGGCTGGCCGAGACTACAAAAGTGTATGCATTCAATCGTAAAATATAAGAAGAACTCTTACTCAAATCGATAAATGACACATGAAATTTGACAGTCACTATTAGAATCGACAGCTAGCGCGGCCTGGCGATATAATGACTGTGTTGATCAGTGTCAAATGTCAAATATTGTACTATTTTTAAAATGCATGCAAATATTATAGAGGAACCCCTTTGGTAGACGACAATCAGCCGAACAGAAGACACGCCAGTCCGGTGCCTTTCAAACATGCCACAAGACGTAACATGTCATCACATACTAAATTAAACTGGTGTTTGTTGTAATTGGAAACACAAACAAACATACCAAAACCACACGCACCAAATCCACCTGCACTAAAACTCCAGGGACCAAAACCATACACCCGAAAGTTTAGAAGTAAGAGTCATACTGTTCTACACATGTCTGATGACACTCTAGAATAGCAAAGGGGGCCAGGCGTAGCCCTTACATAAAATACTGTGGTGTGCTCCGTCATTCTACGGCGGACTAGCTGATGAGTTGTTGGCAAAGACAACACGAGATCATCTCTCGCGATGAGTCCCGTTTCTTGTAGGGCCAGCAGGGCAAAACGACTCGCTAGCCGCCCCGACAGAAGATCATGGTATCGAACCACTGCCAGCGACGGGTCGCTTTGACGGGCAAAGCCCTCACTGAAAGCTAATCCGCTAAGACGAGACGTGCACGTTGCACATTTCTTGCACAATGTGTGGCAACAACAGTCTTGTCCTTCAGGTTTTAGGACTTCTTCTTCTTCTACGTTCATGATGTGAAACTCCCACGTACACTCGTGTTTTTTGCACGAGTGGGATTTTGCGTGTTTGGCCGTTTTTACCCCGCCATTTAGACAGCAATACGCCGCTTTTGGGGGCATGCTTGGTATTGTCATGTTTCTATTTATAACCCACCGAATTCTGACATGGATTACAGGATCCTTTCCGTGCGCACTTGGTCTTGTGCTTGCGTGTACACACGAAGGGGAATACGCACTAGCAGGTGAAAAACACTCAAATGCACAGAAGAAAACAGAAAATGGAACAATGGAGAGAGAAAATCAAAACTTGACAAAATGTAAAAAGACGAGAAAGACAGTGAAATGCACACACAAAAGCAGAAAATCAAAAATTGGTAATAATATATATTTTTTTAAAGACGAGAAGGACACCGAAATGCAGTTAGTGCCCTGTCGCCGCCAAGCTTCCTCTTCCCCTAGTGCCGAAGATTCCCCCAGTTTGCCCAACTGCCGCCACCTTGCCTCATAAACATGTCCCTAGTGCCGAAGATTCCCCCAGTTTGCCCAACTGCCGCCACCTTGCCTCATAAACATGTCACTCGCGTTGATGAAGTGTTGCACTTTGGCTTACGTCAAAACGCAAAAGTGCCCTTGTGACGATTTCATCCCGGCGTAAAACTGGTGTTAGCTGAAGGCTGAGGGTGTTTACAGTGGGCCCACACCTTGCTCATCCATCACCAAGTGCTTGTTGCCAAGACGTTACCATGGCGACGGTCATGCAGTCTGTGCTGTTTCCTCTCCCCCCTCTCCTCCCCCTCTACCTCTTACCCATTCGTCTGTCCAAGTTGTAGTTCCGTTTTTTTTTAATTTTTTTATTTTTGCAAATATCACACTTCCTTTAAACCCTCTCCCCTTTCTCCATCACAAATCTTTCTTGCACACTCTCCCCCTTCCCCGCATTGGTCAACGCCGCTCTCTCTTCCCGGTACACCCCGTCTTGGTGCAAGTTGTCTTACCGGTTCCCGGAGGACCTTTGCTCAATGATGTGGCCAAGTCTTTGCCTGGCCAGTCCTCCGTCCTGCAGGCACTGCCTCAATATCCTCAATATCCTCAATATCCTCAATCAGCCAACCACGCCGGGGGCACTAATGCTGCACCGACAAAATGCCTGCGCGCATGCGTAAATGCGCACGCATTCTTACACATGTACGTTGGCACTTATGCCCACAATTACACCCCTCTCTCCAATACGTTACA